>NC_092337.1:345048750-345363125 GCF_046630445.1 Rutidosis leptorrhynchoides
CTCTTCTTGTAACATGTAGATTAAAGGGTAAAAGTTACAAATTGTTGGTCATACTCCCTCACTTAAAAAGTTAAGTTTCACCACTGATAAGTGGTTTTTTTTAGGGAAACGAGGAAAACACTCCTATGAACGAGCACATTTAGCCCCTCATAGAAGGTAAAATCTCGAGTAATCAAGCCCCCTGAGCGCGAAACCTGGTACCGGACTAATAGATGGGTTACAAACATAAATAAATTACTCTTCATAGCATTACTACGTAGCTCAAGTAGCAATGATCGACATCATCACATCCACAATTGTAGGGCGATTTTTAACAAACTTTTCATTTTTTTTCCTGCCTTTTCCGGTGATCTACAACGAGATCAAACGCCAATCACCCTGTTTCTTTGTCTCTGATCCCCAACATGGTGGGTAATTTACGTAACGAACCATTGAAAGACGGATGGTTTCTTAAATCACGTCGTCAAGATAAAATTGTGTATCGAAAGATTGCCATCGATTTCAATAAAGGCGACAACGATAAAGATTATCAATCCTTCTTCGTAACGAACTTCCCTGGACAGGTTGTTGTCAATGATTTTTCGAGGATATTTGAAATGTCCCGTTCATATTTATTATAAACGTTCCATATTAATTGATTTCGTTGCGAGGTTTTGACCTCTATATGAGACGTTTTTCAAAGACTGCATTCGATTTTAGAACAAACCATAACCTTTAAAATATTACGACGATTATCAAATAATGATAATCTAAAATATAGCGTTTTTCACACGAGCATTACATAATGGTTTACAATAATATTACACATCAACATAAGTCTTCGAATGCAGTTTTTAAACAATATTATACAAGCATGGACTCCAAATCTTGTCCTTAATTTAGTATGCAACAGCGGAAGCTCTTAATAATCACCTGAGAATAAACATGCTTAAAACGTCAACAAAATTGTTGGTGAGTTATAGGTTTAACCTACATATTATCAAATCATAATAATAGACCACAAGATTTCATTTTTATAACACATCTCATATCAGGCATTTCGCAAACTGCATAAAGATAAAAATCATTCATATGTTGAACACCTGGTAACCGACGTTAACTTAATGCATAGAATATCCCCAAAACAGAACCTCTCGTCTGTATAATAATCTCGAAGTACTAAACCATCCATAACCTGAATGGGGGTTGTTAAGCCCAATAGATCTATCTTTAGGATTCGCGTCAATTAGGGGCCATTTCCCTAATTCTTAGGCTACTAGACTTGAAGGGCGATATTCGGTTTAATAATCCAACCATAGAATGTAGTTTCGCATACTTGTGTCTATTTTGTAAAACATTTATAAAACTGCATGTATTCTCATCCCAAAAATATTAGATTTTAAAAATGGGACTATAACTCACTTTCACAGATTTTTACTTCGTCGGGAAGTAAGACTTGGCCACTGGTCGATTCACGAACCTATAACAAATATGTACGTATATATATCAAAGTATGATCGAAATATATTTACAACACTTTTTATTACGTTTTAATGATTTAAGTATATTAAGTCAGCTGTCCTCGTTAGTAACCTACAACTAGTTGTCCATAGTTTGATGTACAGAAATAAATTGATATATATTATCTTGAATCAATCCACGACCCAGTGTATACACGTCTCAGGCTAGATCACAACTCAAAGTATATATATATTTGGAATCAACCTCAACCCTGTATAGCTAACTCCAACATTACTGCATATAGAGTGTCTATGGTTGTTCCAAATAATATATATACATGGGTCGATATGATATGTCAAAACATTTGCATACGTGTCTATGCTATCCCAAGATTACATAATATATTAGAATACATGTAATACAATATGAGTTAGCTAGGATATGATTAATATAGATTTGTTACCAATTTTCACGTAGCTACAACAAGAAAAATTATCCAATCTTGTTTTACCCATAACTTCTTCGTTTTAAATCCGTTTTGAGTGAATCAAATTGTTATGGTTTCATATTGAACTCTATTTTATGAATCTAAACAGAAAAAGTATAGGTCTAGAGTCGGAAATATAAGTTACAAGTCGTTTTAGTAAGAGGTAGTCATTTCAGTCGAAAGAACGACGTCTAGATGACCATTTTGGAAAACATACTTCCAGTTTGAGTTTAACCATGATTTTTGGATATAGTTTCATGTTCATAAGAAAAATCATTTTCCCAGAAGAACAACTTTTAAATCAAAGTTTATCATAGTTTTTAATTAACTAACCCAAAACAGCCCGCGGTGTTACTACGACGGCGTATATCCGATTTTACGGTATTTTTCGTGTTTTACGGTTTTAAATCATTAAGTTAGCATATCATATAGATATAGAACATGTGTTTAGTTAATTTTAAAAGTCAAGTTAGAAGGTTTAACTTTTGTTTGCGAACAAGTTTAGAATTAACTAAACTATGTTCTAGTGATTTCAAGTTTAAACCTTCGAATAAGGTAGTTTTATATATATGAATCGAATGATGTTATGAACCTCATTACTACCTCAAGTTTAGTATTTAAACCTACTGGAAGTGAAAAGAAATGATCTAGCTTCAAAGGATCTTGGATGGCTTGAAACTTCTTGAAGTAGAATCATGACACGAAAACAAGTTCAAGTAAGATTATCACTCGAATTAAGATAGTTATAGTTATAGGAATTGAATCAAAGTTTGTATATGAGTATTAACTTGATTTAGAATGATATCTTACTGTAAACAACAAGGATTTCTTGAGGTTGTATGATCACTTTACAAGATTGGAAGTGAGCTAGTAAACTTGGAAGTATTCTTGATTTTATGAAACTAGAACTTGTAGAATTTATGAAGAACATATGACGATCGCTCCAAATCTATATGGACGAACACGTCATTCATTGATTTCATTGCGAGGTATTTGATCTCTATATGATACGTTTTGTAAACATTGCATTCTTTTGAAAAGGCACACCATAAATGTACATTTAAATCAAAGGTATTCGACATCTGATGATTTCTACATATAGACAATCACCGTATATAATAGTTTACAATAGTACTTTCGTTGACAATGCAGTCAAAATAAGGTACATGGTGATGATTTGGTGAATGCAATGTTTTCTTGAAAAATATACCATGTAAGACTCCATGCACATAGCTTGTATATCATAATGGCAAACAGCGGAAGACTTTTAGGGAACCTGAGAATAAACATGCTAACAAGTGTCAACACAAAGGTTGGTGAGTTCATAGTTTGTATGTTTCGCATAATCTGTATATAAAGATGGATCACAAGATTTCAGTTGTTTCATCCAGAAACGTTTATCAAAATATTCTACGAAATTGAGCACCCTGGTAACTAAACTTAACGTATATATAATTTGTACCCTTTGTATAATCATATTAATAATACACGCAAACCAACGTGTACGCTTCTCAAATAGCATACGTCCGTTAAAAGGCTAGTGCTCTAGCTCGGACGGGGATATCAAGCCCTATGGATCCATATACTACTACTCGCGCCCACCAGTTCTTATAACCGGCAGTTACTAGTTACCAAAGCTAAGGGATTTTCGGTTCAAACTCGGTGTAAAATTAAGTATGTACTTGTATCCATTGCGTTTAAAATAAATTGCATGTATTCTCAGCCCAAAAATATATATTGCAAAAGCAATTAAAAAGGGAGCAATGAAACTCACCTTAGCAGCACATAAAGTTGTTCATCGTAATGTGACCGAAACTCGGAATATCAAATAATCGTAGATCTCAACCTAGAGAACATATGTTGGTCAATAAATGTCTATCAAGCTAGGTCAGGTCATAGTGTATCACAATCCTAATGCTAGAGATCGACATACAAAAGTTTTCCAAAGTCGTTTCAAAAAGTCAATTTTGACAATAGTTTAATAAAACGAGATGTACCTTGTATAAGGATTCATTTACTCAGTTGGTAATATTCAAAAATCCATTTTATCAATCTCGTAAACATGTTGTTTAAATCTTAATTGTAGATTCAAAAGCAATTTCAATTAACGTCAGTCATAATTCAGTTGATCATATCTTTTAATTCGTTCATCGAAACTATTCGATATCTAAATAAAAAGTTATTGATTTTTCGTTAGCTTTCCAAAAACATGCATATCATATACCTTTTACCAGTAATATATGTATTTAATTCATGATTTATTATAAACTGTTTAACGACGAAATTTAGCATACTAGCATGTATAAATATATAAAATCGAGCACTAGACATGGATACACTATTAATTTATAAAAGATAAAATATAAATGCTTACGTATCAGTATTGAGATTCAATATTTCAGAAAAGTACGTAGACGCAACAGAGATGATAAACACTAGGTTTGATTCATAAATATACCCCCGAACATTACCCATAACCTCCTTGGCAATAACCCATAATTTCCTTAGCTCTATCCCGCTCGTAAAACTCATTTTTAAAATGACACGCTCATGACCTCTTCGTAGTATTTTATGTATATATACTACTAATAATAATATTAGGATTAATAATAATATTAATCTTAATAATAATAATAATAATAACAATAATAATAATAATAATAATAATAATAATAATAATAATATAAATTATAAGTTACAGAGAAAAGAAAAAGAAATGTGGAAGTGTGTGAGAGTGTCGAGCAAACTGGCCAATTTATAGTATCTTTCTGAATCCTGACTGCCATGCGATCGCATGGGTTTTATGCCTATTTCTCATGCGATCGCATGGCCCCAAAATCCAGCTCACAAATTTTTGTTGTTTTGTTTGTCGACATAATTAATAATAATATATATAATATATATAATTTAAATAATCAATTATATATTATATTAAATTCATGTGCATAGTTGACTTGTAATTTTTATTCCGATAAGTCGTATGTCGTCACTCGACTTACGTCCCGGTTCCGGTTTTTCGAACGTCCTTTCGTACGCTGAGAAAACTTGCATTTTACGTTTTGGGATACGTACCTTTGTCAAAATATAGCCTTAAATTATCCCTAAACTATATCACTCGAAATATAATTTATACATTTGAGTATTTTGGTCATTTACTTCTATAAATCATTGTCTCGTTATTTATTAATATAATAATATTTATCAAACGTTTCATAACCAAGTTAATATCTATTCTCAATATTTTTTAAACACGTTTTAAAATACATATCGCAAGTTATTCATATAATTAATTCTTAACAATTAATATTCTAATTATTGTATGTGTCCAAATTACGTTATTTAAACAAACACTTTATCATTTATTCCGAATACCGTTAAAAAGGAATAATTTCTCAAATCAGTGTGGTCCTCACAACAGAGACCCGTAACAATATCATAATCATTAAGAGACTTAATAAATATCTTTTCATTCAATCGTTTGGCATAATATTTTACTCCGTAGTTAAATATATCAATCAGATAATCAAACCAATAAGGTTAATGCACAGTATCGTTTTCATAACACTTTGTTACGTTTTCAAGTTATAGTATATGTATCTATTTACATATAATTGTTCGTGCATCATCGTGAATAAACGAAGGGTAATTGAATATTTCAAAAGTTTGAGATTTAACTTCATAGACTTTGTTTATCGTGTCAGAAATGTTAATCATACAAGATTAAGTTTAAATTTGGTCAGAAATTTCCGGGTCATCACAGTACCTACCCGTTAAAGAAATTTCGTCCCGAAATTTGAGTGAGGTCGTCATGGCTAACAATAAAAATGTTTTAATGATGAATATGAGTTGATAATAGAGTTTTATCTATGTTTGAATAATATGGATAAAATAATCCAATTACTCGAAGCGTATGAGAGAATTTATCGTAATCAAGTGAAATGGAGAATAGAGATGTGTCTTATCTCTTGATGTAGTAACGATTGATTTCCGGATTTTAAGGAATAGAAAATCTTCATAATTTAAATAAGATTTGATTTTTCAGAATTTGCGGAAATTAGGATTTTCTTTGATTAAATGCGTAATCTGCCTCTATTGCTGTGTCCGATATTTTGCTATAAATTGACCTCTTCCGTTTCATTATTTTCACTACTCCTACATCTTCTTCCTCATTTCATACTTTCAAAAAATTGTGAAATGCTTCATCCAGTTCTGATTCTTGATATACTCCTAACTTTCATATCTGTCATTCTTCTTTTTCATCTACCACCAGAGGAAGTTATTTTCTTCTACCATTACCTTGGGGTTATAGTGTTTTTCATTCTCCCGTGTCTTTATATTGCTATACGCATTGATATACACGGTTTGTAATTTATGTGTTGTCATCGGACTTTATATCTTTCCTTATTTTTCAGAGTCTCTACTTCTGTCTTTTTATAATCATTGACATCCACAGTTAATGCTCCCTCCTATTTGCTGCGATTTATACTCCAATTTCTATTTCGGAGCTTTGTCCCTTCGTTTCTTCTTCTTGCGATTAGACATCTCTTGTAATGGTCCAGAATTCGTAGGTATGGAGTTTTGGATGAACATAGTTAATGTTCTGAGAAGGTAATCGTAATGGCACGATCTTGATTTGTCAAATTACCAGAATATCCGGAAAAGACCGAATCATTAAGAAAAATATTTTCTTGATATGTTTAGAGGTTAAATAGAATAAAAGAGTTATGTAACATGGGTCATGATGAGGGTGTGATCTGTGAACATTTATCAAGTTCCATTAGAAACTCAGCATGACTTACTGTAATATAATCACGTTGATCAAGTGTCATTATATTATACTAATTCATGCTTCAGTTCCCAACATTACTTTAAAACATTCATAATTTGAATTCGAATTTTTCTGAATTTAGAAACTAAAACAGTTTCTTTTATGACGTAATAGAGATAGCGTGAAGGAATGAATAATTTCAGATAGTTACGAAATTATCCTCAGAAACATTGAGGATATTTATAATGAAAGATATGATGATATCTTATAATATTTAAGATAATGATGATGATGAAGAATATTGACCGTAGAGGTTTAGGAGTAAGGAACAAGGTATTTGCTAAAGATTTCAGCAGATACTGAATTAATTGGATTCTTTGAAGGCAGGTTCAGTCTTTGTGATTTATCCACAGCCTCCTTCATACTTTGCTCAATCCGTTTTCCAGTTCCAAACCTTCTCTTTTTCTCAGCTTTACCACCATACCATTCTTTATCATCAAACTTTTGATTGTTAAAGTCGTTTACAGTTTTTGCTGCTTCATCAGCATTTTTCCAAAATTCGGAGGGCTAGTTCACAGTTTGGGATGTTTTTCAGAAACTTCACATTCGAAGTATGTAAGTCTGGGAGATAGACATTATATGTGTATATATAACTGTTGGCGTAGAATTGCTGCGAAATTCAAAATACTGATTGCTAATTCCCGATGGTTGGTATGACAATTATTGTTACAAGATATGGATGAGTACATGATAGGGTTTCAATGAGTATAAGGATTTTTCGAAAGGTCAAAGATCAATGGTGTTGTTGGTAAATTTACTGCTAATGTGGTGGAACATAAAAGGTTCCCCAGTAACAAGAACGTATATGTCAAGGTTACAATAAGGCTAATCTGAAAAGTCAAAGTTGTCTAGACTGGATACTTTGAAAAGGAATTGCAAGATTATTTTCGATATTAACAACGCTAAAGGATCTTGCACAGTTTTGAAGTCAAAGTATAGCTTTGAAAGATGTAGAGATCTAAGAATGATGTTACTGGTTCAGAGTTATGACTTGGATTTTGATTCGTCAATATCAGAATATGTAATTGAACTTGTATGAAAATGATTGTATATCGTTGTGAAGATAGTGAGTATAGTTAATGATTTTTGAATCAAAATTGAAGAATGTACAATGTAACATATTAATTGTGAACTTATATATTTTCCGAGTATTACCTACCCGTTAAAGATTTCACAATTAATATTTTGTACAAAAGAATTTTCATTACAGTCTTTATGAAAATATCTGTATGTATATTTTCTTCGGATGTAATTCGGATTTAATGAGTTAATATCATATTAAGCTCATTTGATTTTTGGCTTGAATTAGAAATGAATAATCTCTAAGACATTAGAGATTACATAATCTTCGCGGAGTATTTCCCTAATGAAATCAATACTTCATTATTTATTCTTATTGATATTCCTTGGTAAAGGATGTTGTTGCTCGTGGAATTCTTGCGAACTTTGCAAGGTACAAATGATATTTTCTGGAAAGTTTCGAGTATATCGAAAACGAAAATGTAAAATCAATTATGTAATTGAATAATATACTTGATTTATTATGAAATGAAATTCATTGAATTGAAATAGAGATTGTAGTTAACGATGATTAAGTTGCTAACGAAGAATGTACATCATAGCATATTAGTAATATGAATTAACCGAGTAGTTAAATTCCATACATAATAGCTTAGTACAGAAAGATTTATTATGGTTTAAAAATTTATATATATAAGATATACATATAAATTCTTCAGAGGGAATGAGTTAATATTTCAAAACTCGTTGATACAAATATACGCGTTGTTGACTTGTAATAATATCCACGGTGCTTTCTTGAACTGACGGAGTTTGTGATGTTAGAGATGCTGACGATTCTAACGATGTTTACAGCACTGATTGTGTTGGTGAAGCTAAGGGTACTGATGATGCTGTTGGTAGAACAAGTCTAGCTTGTACATCATACACCATTCTGATCAGGGTTTATAATTTATCTGATTTATGGTTAGAACTGGGATAAATAATCTCTAGACTTTAGAAATTACATAATCGCCGTAGAATGTTTCTCCGATGAAGTTATGAATTAATACTTCATCATTTGTTGTTGTTGATACTCCTTGGTATCTATGGTGTGTATGATGTTGATATCCGAGGTACAAATTGTGATATTGAGGCGTGTGAATAGGATGTGGTTGTTGGTGGTGGTAATGATCCTGTTGGTGTTGATGATGATGGTACTGGTAATGCTGCTGGTGTCGCTGCTGATGTTTGTAACCTTCGCACCATATTCTCCAAAGCCACTACCCGAGCACGAAGCTCGTTGACTTCTTCTATTATACCGGGATGATCGGTGGTTCGGACGATCGAGTAAATAAGATCCGAAATTTGAGATAGTATATAGTCATGATGAGAAACTCTGGAAATGAGAGAGAAAATGGTATTACGAACAGGTTCACCGGTAAGTGCTTCAGGTCCTTCACCAAGAGGGAAATTTGGTGGATGGAAAGGATCACCTTCCTCTTCTCTCCAATGATTAAGTAGTCTACGAACTCATCCCCAATTCATCCAGAATAGATGATGGTTAATTGGTTGATCCATTCCGGTTACGCTGTTTCCGGAGCTTGAGTGGAAATCTATATCGGAATAGCTGTCGGCATTTGAGGAATTCGAACTAGATGCGGAATTCATCTTACACGGTTTGGATAAAGGATTTTTGATATGAAATAATTTTTGGATATCGGATGATATTCTGATTATATAGAATACTTATATAGAACAAGGAATCCGCAAATTACGGAGGAACTTTCGAAAGCTGTCAGGAAAAGTTTATAGTAACAGATATGCTAAGATATGAATTTTGTCTATACATTATCTATGCAATCAATGCAGTAAAACGTGTCTTGACTAGAAATGATAAGCAGGTAATGTCCAACAAGAAATCATAAGTAAAACTTATGACATGCAGACACAGTCGAAGTCCAGACTTACGAATGCATCCTAACATCTATCAGTTAGACACATTAATGTAAGACCTGATTCACTAAGACCAACGCTCTGATACCAACTATGACGATCGCTCCAAATCCATATGGACGAACACGTCATTCATTGATTTCATTGCGAGGTATTTGACCTCTATATGATACGTTTTGTAAACATTGCATTCTTTTGAAAAGGCACACCATAAATGTATATTTAAATCAAAGGTATTCGACATCTGATGATTTCTACATATAGACAATCACCGTATATAATAGTTTACAATAGTACTTTCGTTGACAATGCAGTCAAAATAAGGTACATGGTGATGATTTGGTGAATGCAATGTTTTCTTGAAAAATATGCCATGTAAGACTCCATGCACATAGCTTGTATATCATAATGGCAAACAGCGGAAGACTTTTAGGGAACCTGAGAATAAACATGCTAACAAGTGTCAACACAAAGGTTGGTGAGTTCATAGTTTGTATGTTTCGCATAATCTGTATATAAAGATGGATCACAAGATTTCAGTTGTTTCATCCAGAAACGTTTATCAAAATATTCTACGAAATTGAGCACCCTGGTAACTAAACTTAACGTATATATAATTTGTACCCTTTGTATAATCATATTAATAATACACGCAAACCAACGTGTACGCTTCTCAAATAGCATACGTCCGTTAAAAGGCTAGTGCTCTAGCTCGGACGGGGATATCAAGCCCTATGGATCCATATACTACTACTCGCGCCCACCAGTTCTTATAACCGGCAGTTACTAGTTACCAAAGCTAAGGGATTTTCGGTTCAAACTCGGTGTAGAATTAAGTATGTACTTGTATCCATTGCGTTTAAAATAAATTGCATGTATTCTCAGCCCAAAAATATATATTGCAAAAGCAATTAAAAAGGGAGCAATGAAACTCACCTTAGCAGCACATAAAGTTGTTCATCGTAATGTGACCGAAACTCGGAATATCAAATAATCGTAGATCTCAACCTAGAGAACATATGTTGGTCAATAAATGTCTATCAAGCTAGGTCAGGTCATAGTGTATCACAATCCTAATGCTAGAGATCGACATACAAAAGTTTTCCAAAGTCGTTTCAAAAAGTCAATTTTGACAATAGTTTAATAAAACGAGATGTACCTTGTATAAGGATTCATTTACTCAGTTGGTAATATTCAAAAATCCATTTTATCAATCTCGTAAACATGTTGTTTAAATCTTAATTGTAGATTCAAAAGCAATTTCAATTAACGTCAGTCATAATTCAGTTGATCATATCTTTTAATTCGTTCATCGAAACTATTCGATATCTAAATAAAAAGTTATTGATTTTTCGTTAGCTTTCCAAAAACATGCATATCATATACCTTTTACCAGTAATATATGTATTTAATTCATGATTTATTATAAACTGTTTAACGACGAAATTTAGCATACTAGCATGTATAAATATATAAAATCGAGCACTAGACATGGATACACTATTAATTTATAAAAGATAAAATATAAATGCTTACGTATCAGTATTGAGATTCAATATTTCAGAAAAGTACGTAGACGCAACAGAGATGATAAACACTAGGTTTGATTCATAAATATACCCCCGAACATTACCCATAACCTCCTTGGCAATAACCCATAATTTCCTTAGCTCTATCCCGCTCGTAAAACTCATTTTTAAAATGACACGCTCATGACCTCGTCGTAGTATTTTATGTATATATACTACTAATAATAATATTAGGATTAATAATAATATTAATCTTAATAATAATAATAATAATAATAATAATAATAATAATATAAATTATAAGTTACAGAGAAAAGAAAAAGAAATGTGGAAGTGTGTGAGAGTGTCGAGCAAACTGGCCAATTTATAGTATCTTTCTGAATCCTGACTGCCATGCGATCGCATGGGTTTTATGCCTATTTCTCATGCGATCGCATGGCCCCAAAATCCAGCTCACAAATTTTTGTTGTTTTGTTTGTCGACATAATTAATAATAATATATATAATATATATAATTTAAATAATTAATTATATATTATATTAAATTCATGTGCATAGTTGACTTGTAATTTTTATTCCGATAAGTCGTATGTCGTCACTCGACTTACGTCCCGGTTCCGGTTTTTCGAACGTCCTTTCGTACGCTGAGAAAACTTGCATTTTACGTTTTGGGATACGTACCTTTGTCAAAATATAGCCTTAAATTATCCCTAAACTATATCACTCGAAATATAATTTATACATTTGAGTGTTTTGGTCATTTACTTCTATAAATCATTGTCTCGTTATTTATTAATATAATAATATTTATCAAACGTTTCATAACCAAGTTAATATCTATTCTCAATATTTATAAACACGTTTTAAAATACATATCGCAAGTTATTCATATAATTAATTCTTAACAATTAATATTCTAATTATTGTATGTGTCCAAATTACGTTATTTAAACAAACACTTTATCATTTATTCCGAATACCGTTAAAAAGGAATAATTTCTCAAATCAGTGTGGTCCTCACAACAGAGACCCGTAACAATATCATAATCATTAAGAGACTTAATAAATATCTTTTCATTCAATCGTTTGGCATAATATTTTACTCCGTAGTTAAATATATCAATCAGATATTCAAACCAATAAGGTTAATGCACAGTATCGTTTTCATAACACTTTGTTACGTTTTCAAGTTATAGTATATGTATCTATTTACATATAATTGTTCGTGCATCATCGTGAATAAACGAAGGGTAATTGAATATTTCAAAAGTTTGAGATTTAACTTCATAGACTTTGTTTATCGTGTCAGAAATGTTAATCATACAAGATTAAGTTTAAATTTGGTCAGAAATTTCCGGGTCATCACAGTACCTACCCGTTAAAGAAATTTCGTCCCGAAATTTGAGTGAGGTCGTCATGGCTAACAATAAAAATGTTTTAATGATGAATATGAGTTAATAATAGAGTTTTATCTATGTTTGAATAATATGGATAAAATAATCCAATTACTCGAAGCGTATGAGAGAATTTATCGTAATCAAGTGAAATGGAGAATAGAGATGCGTCTTATCTCTTGATGTAGTAACGATTGATTTCCGGATTTTAAGGAATAGAAAATCTTCATAATTTAAATAAGATTTGATTTTTCA
Source organism: Rutidosis leptorrhynchoides (assembly GCF_046630445.1). NCBI lineage: Eukaryota > Viridiplantae > Streptophyta > Magnoliopsida > Asterales > Asteraceae > Rutidosis > Rutidosis leptorrhynchoides. The sequence goes on from NC_092337.1 coordinate 345,061,639, forward strand.
GAATTTGCGAAAATTAGGATTTTCTTTGATTAAATGCGTAATCTGCCTCTATTGCTGTGTCCGATATTTTGCTATAAATTGACCTCTTCCGTTTCATTATTTTCACTACTCCTACATCTTCTTCCTCATTTCATACTTTCAAAAAATTGTGAAATGCTTCATCCAGTTCTGATTCTTGATATACTCCTAACTTTCATATCTGTCATTCTTCTTTTTCATCTACCACCAGAGGAAGTTATTTTCTTCTACCATTACCTTGGGGTTATAGTGTTTTTCATTCTCCCGTGTCTTTATATTGCTATACGCATTGATATACACGGTTTGTAATTTATGTGTTGTCATCGGACTTTATATCTTTCCTTATTTTTTAGAGTCTCTACTTCTGTCTTTTTATAATCATTGACATCCACAGTTAATGCTCCCTCCTATTTGCTGCGATTTATACTCCAATTTCTATTTCGGAGCTTTGTCCCTTCGTTTCTTCTTCTTGCGATTAGACATCTCTTGTAATGGTCCAGAATTCGTAGGTATGGAGTTTTGGATGAACATAGTTAATGTTCTGAGAAGGTAATCGTAATGGCACAATCTTGATTTGTCAAATTACCAGAATATCTGGAAAAGACCGAATCATTAAGAAAAATATTTTCTTGATATGTTTAGAGGTTAAATAGAATAAAAGAGTTATGTAACATGGGTCATGATGAGGGTGTGATCTGTGAACATTTATCAAGTTCCATTAGAAACTCAGCATGACTTACTGTAATATAATCACGTTGATCAAGTGTCATTATATTATACTAATTCATGCTTCAGTTCCCAACATTACTTTAAAACATTCATAATTTGAGTTCGAATTTTTCTGAATTTAGAAACTAAAACAGTTTCTTTTATGACGTAATAGAGATAGCGTGAAGGAATGAATAATTTCAGATAGTTACGAAATTATCCTCAGAAACATTGAGGATATTTATAATGAAAGATATGATGATATCTTATAATATTTAAGATAATGATGATGATGAAGAATATTGACCGTAGAGGTTTAGGAGTAAGGAGCAAGGTATTTGCTAAAGATTTCAGCAGATACTGAATTAATTGGATTCTTTGAAGGCAGGTTCAGTCTTTGTGATTTATCCACAGCCTCCTTCATACTTTGCTCAATCCGTTTTCCAGTTCCAAACCTTCTCTTTTTCTCAGCTTTACCACCATACCATTCTTTATCATCAAACTTTTGATTGTTAAAGTCGTTTACAGTTTTTGCTGCTTCATCAGCATTTTTCTAAAATTCGGAGGGCTAGTTCACAGTTTGGGATGTTTTTCAGAAACTTCACATTCGAAGTATGTAAGTCTGGGAGATAGACATTATATGTGTATATATAACTGTTGGCGTAGAATTGCTGCGAAATTCAAAATACTGATTGCTAATTCCCGATGGTTGGTATGACAATTATTGTTACAAGATATGGATGAGTACATGATAGGGTTTCAATGAGTATAAGGATTTTTCGAAAGGTCAAAGATCAATGGTGTTGTTGGTAAATTTACTGCTAATGTGGTGGAACATAAAAGGTTCCCCAGTAACAAGAACGTATATGTCAAGGTTACAATAAGGCTAATCTGAAAAGTCAAAGTTGACTAGACTGGATACTTTGAAAAGGAATTGCAAGATTATTTTCGATATTAACAACGCTAAAGGATCTTGCACAGTTTTGAAGTCAAAGTATAGCTTTGAAAGATGTAGAGATCTAAGAATGATGTTACTGGTTCAGAGTTATGACTTGGATTCTGATTCGTCAATATCAGAATATGTAATTGAACTTGTATGAAAATGATTGTATATCGTTGTGAAGATAGTGAGTATAGTTAATGATTTTTGAATCAAAATTGAAGAATGTACAATGTAACATATTAATTGTGAACTTATATATTTTCCGAGTATTACCTACCCGTTAAAGATTTCACAATTAATATTTTGTACAAAAGAATTTTCATTACAGTCTTTATGAAAATATCTGTATGTATATTTTCTTCGGATGTAATTCGGATTTAATGAGTTAATATCATATTAAGCTCATTTGATTTTTGGCTTGAATTAGAAATGAATAATCTCTAAGACATTAGAGATTACATAATCTTCGCGGAGTATTTCCCTAATGAAATCAATACTTCATTATTTATTCTTATTGATATTCCTTGGTAAAGGATGTTGTTGCTCGTGGAATTCTTGCGAACTTTGCAAGGTACAAATGATATTTTCTGGAAAGTTTCGAGTATATCGAAAACGAAAATGTAAAATCAATTATGTAATTGAATAATATACTTGATTTATTATGAAATGAAATTCATTGAATTGAAATAGAGATTGTAGTTAACGATGATTAAGTTGCTAACGAAGAATGTACATCATAGCATATTAGTAATATGAATTAACCGAGTAGTTAAATTCCATACATAATAGCTTAGTACAGAAAGATTTATTATGGTTTAAAAATTTATATATATAAGATATACATATAAATTCTTCAGAGGGAATGAGTTAATATTTCAAAACTCGTTGATACAAATATACGCGTTGTTGACTTGTAATAATATCCACGGTGCTTTCTTGAACTGACGGAGTTTGTGATGTTAGAGATGCTGACGATTCTAACGATGTTTACAGCACTGATTGTGTTGGTGAAGCTAAGGGTACTGATGATGCTGTTGGTAGAACAAGTCTAGCTTGTACATCATACACCATTCTGATCAGGGTTTATAATTTATCTGATTTATGGTTAGAACTGGGATAAATAATCTCTAGACTTTAGAAATTACATAATCGCCGTAGAATGTTTCTCCGATGAAGTTATGAATTAATACTTCATCATTTGTTGTTGTTGATACTCCTTGGTATCTATGGTGTGTATGATGTTGATATCCGAGGTACAAATTGTGATATTGAGGCGTGTGAATAGGATGTGGTTGTTGGTGGTGGTAATGATCCTGTTGGTGTTGATGATGATGGTACTGGTTATGCTGCTGGTGCCGCTGCTGATGTTTGTAACCTTCGCACCATATTCTCCAAAGCCACTACCCGAGCACGAAGCTCGTTGACTTCTTCTATTATACCGGGATGATCGGTGGTTCGGACGATCGAGTAAATAAGATCCGAAATTTGAGATAGTATATAGTCATGATGAGAAACTCTGGAAATGAGAGAGAAAATGGTATTACGAACAGGTTCACCGGTAAGTGCTTCAGGTCCTTCACCAAGAGGGAAATTTGGTGGATGGAAAGGATCACCTTCTTCTTCTCTCCAATGATTAAGTAGGCTACGAACTCATCCCCAATTCATCCAGAATAGATGATGGTTAATTGGTTGATCCATTCCGGTTACGCTGTTTCCGGAGCTTGAGTGGAAATCTATATCGGAATAGCTGTCGGCATTTGAAGAATTCGAACTAGATGCGGAATTCATCTTACACGGTTTGGATAAAGGATTTTTGATATGAAATAATTTTTGGATATCGGATGATATTCTGATTATATAGAATACTTATATAGAACAAGGAATCCGCAAATTACGGAGGAACTTTCGAAAGCTGTCAGGAAAAGTTTATAGTAACAGATATGCTAAGATATGAATTTTGTCTATACACTATCTATGCAATCAATGCAGTAAAACGTGTCTTGAATAGAAATGATAAGCAGGTAATTTCCAACAAGAAATAATAAGTAAAACTTATGACATGCAGACACAGTCGAAGTCCAGACTTACGAATGCATCCTAACATCTATCAGTTAGACACATTAATGTAAGACCTGATTCACTAAGACCAACGCTCTGATACCAACTATGACGATCGCTCCAAATCCATATGGACGAACACGTCATTCATTGATTTCATTGCGAGGTATTTGACCTCTATATGATACGTTTTGTAAACATTGCATTCTTTTGAAAAGGCACACCATAAATGTATATTTAAATCAAAGGTATTCGACATCTGATGATTTCTACATATAGACAATCACCGTATATAATAGTTTACAATAGTACTTTCGTTGACAATGCAGTCAAAATAAGGTACATGGTGATGATTTGGTGAATGCAATGTTTTCTTGAAAAATATGCCATGTAAGACTCCACGCACATAGCTTGTATATCATAATGGCAAACAGCGGAAGACTTTTAGGGAACCTGAGAATAAACATGCTAACAAGTGTCAACACAAAGGTTGGTGAGTTCATAGTTTGTATGTTTCGCATAATCTGTATATAAAGATGGATCACAAGATTTCAGTTGTTTCATCCAGAAACGTTTATCAAAATATTCTACGAAATTGAGCACCCTGGTAACTAAACTTAACGTATATATAATTTGTACCCTTTGTATAATCATATTAATAATACACGCAAACCAACGTGTACGCTTCTCAAATAGCATACGTCCGTTAAAAGGCTAGTGCTCTAGCTCGGACGGGGATATCAAGCCCTATGGATCCATATACTACTACTCGCGCCCACCAGTTCTTATAACCGGCAGTTACTAGTTACCAAAGCTAAGGGATTTTCGGTTCAAACTCGGTGTAGAATTAAGTATGTACTTGTATCCATTGCGTTTAAAATAAATTGCATGTATTCTCAGCCCAAAAATATATATTGCAAAAGCAATTAAAAAGGGAGCAATGAAACTCACCTTAGCAGCACATAAAGTTGTTCATCGTAATGTGACCGAAACTCGGAATATCAAATAATCGTAGATCTCAACCTAGAGAACATATGTTGGTCAATAAATGTCTATCAAGCTAGGTCAGGTCATAGTGTATCACAATCCTAATGCTCGAGATCGACATACAAAAGTTTTCCAAAGTCGTTTCAAAAAGTCAATTTTGACAATAGTTCAATAAAACGAGATGTACCTTGTATAAGGATTCATTTACTAAGTTGGTAATATTCAAAAATCCATTTTATCAATCTCGTAAACAAGTTGTTTAAATCTTAATTGTAGATTCAAAAGCAATTTCAATTAACGTCAGTCATAATTCAGTTGATCATATCTTTTAATTCGTTCATCGAAACTATTCGATATCTAAATAAAAAGTTATTGATTTTTCGTTAGCTTTCCAAAAACATGCATATCATATACCTTTTACCAGTAATATATGTATTTAATTCATGATTTATTATAAAATGTTTAACGACGAAATTTAGCATACTAGCATGTATAAATATATAAAATCGAGCACTAGACATGGATACACTATTAATTTATAAAAGATAAAATATAAATGCTTACGTATCAGTATTGAGATTCAATATTTCAGAAAAGTACGTAGACGCAACAGAGATGATAAACACTAGGTTTGATTCATAAATATACCCCCGAACATTACCCATAACCTCCTTGGCAATAACCCATAATTTCCTTAGCTCTATCCCGCTCGTAAAACTCAATTTTAAAATGACACGCTCATGACCTCGTCGTAGTATTTTATGTATATATACTACTAATAATAATATTAGGATTAATAATAATATTAATCTTAATAATAATAATAATAATAATAATAATAATAATAATAATAATAATAATAATAATAATAATAATAATATAAATTATAAGTTACAGAGAAAAGAAAAAGAAATGTGGAAGTGTGTGAGAGTGTCGAGCAAACTGGCCACTTTATAGTATCTTTCTGAATCCTGACTGCCATGCGATCGCATGGGTTTTATGCCTATTTCTCATGCGATCGCATGGCCCCAAAATCCAGCTCACAAATTTTTGTTGTTTTGTTTGTCGACATAATTAATAATAATATATATAATATATATAATTTAAATAATTAATTATATATTATATTAAATTCATGTGCATAGTTGACTTGTAATTTTTATTCCGATAAGTCGTATGTCGTCACTCGACTTACGTCCCGGTTCTGGTTTTTCGAACGTCCTTTCGTACGCTGAGAAAACTTGCATTTTACGTTTTGGGATACGTACCTTTGTCAAAATATAGCCTTAAATTATCCCTAAACTATATCACTCGAAATATAATTTATACATTTGAGTGTTTTGGTCATTTACTTCTATAAATCATTGTCTCGTTATTTATTAATATAATAATATTTATCAAACGTTTCATAACCAAGTTAATATCTATTCTCAATATTTATAAACACGTTTTAAAATACATATCGCAAGTTATTCATATAATTAATTCTTAACAATTAATATTCTAATTATTGTATGTGTCCAAATTACGTTATTTAAACAAACACTTTATCATTTATTCCGAATACCGTTAAAAAGGAATAATTTCTCAAATCAGTGTGGTCCTCACAACAGAGACCCGTAACAATATCATAATCATTAAGAGACTTAATAAATATCTTTTCATTCAATCGTTTGGCATAATATTTTACTCCGTAGTTAAATATATCAATCAGATAATCAAACCAATAAGGTTAATGCACAGTATCATTTTCATAACACTTTGTTACGTTTTCAAGTTATAGTATATGTATCTATTTATATATAATTGTTCGTGCATCATCGTGAATAAACGAAGGGTAATTGAATATTTCAAAAGTTTGAGATTTAACTTCATAGACTTTGTTTATCGTGTCAGAAACGTTAATCATACAAGATTAAGTTTAAATTTGGTCAGAAATTTCTGGGTCATCACAGAACACTTAGAACTTGAAGATAGAACTTGAGAGAGATTAATTAGATGAAGAAAATTGAATAATGAAAGTGTTTGTAGGTGTTTTTGATCGTTGGTATATGGATTAGATATAAAGGATGTGTAATTTTGTTTACATGTAAATAAGTCATGAATGATTACTAATATTTTTGTAATTTTATGAGATATTTCATGCTAGTTGCCAAATGATGGTTCCCACATGTGTTAGGTGACTCACATGGGCTTCTAAGAGCTGATCATTGGAGTGTATATACCAATAGTACATACATCTAAAAGCTGTGTATTTTACGAGTACGAATACGGGTGCATACGAGTAGAATTGTTGATGAAACTGAACGAGGATGTAATTGTAATCATTTTTGTTAAGTATAAGTATTTTGATAAGTGTCTTGAAGTATTTTGATAACTTGGGTGGTCAATTGTCTATATGAAACCTATTTCAATTAATCAAGTCTTAACAAGTTTGATTACTTAACATGTTGGAAATACTTAATCATGTAAATAACAATTTCATTTAATATATATAAATATGGAAAAGTTCGGGTCACTACAGTACCTACCCGTTAAATAAATTTCGTCCCGAAATTTTAAGCTGTTGAAGGTGTTGACGAATCTTCTGTAAATAGGTACGGGTATTTTAGCTTCATTTGATCTTCACGCTCCCAGGTGAACTCGGGTCCCCTACGAGCATTCCATCGAACCTTGACGATCGGTATCTTATTTTGCTTGAGCTTTTTAACCTCACGATCCATTATCTCGACGGGTTCTTCAATGAATTGTAGTTTTCATTGATTTTAATTTCATCTAAAGGAATAGTGAGATCTTCTTTAGCTAAGCACTTTTTCAGATTCCAGACGTGAAAGGTATTATGTACATTGGCGAGTTGTTGAGGTAATTCAAGTCTGTAGGCTACTGGTCCGACACGATCTAAAATCTTGAATGGTCCAATGTATCTTGGATTTAGTTTCCCCCGTTTACCAAATCGAACAATGCCTTTCCAAGGCGAAACCTTAAGCATGACCATCTCCCCAATTTCAAATTCTATATCTTTCCTTTTAAGGTCAGCGTAGCTCTTTTGTCGACTCTGAGCAGTTTTCAACCGTTGTTGAATTTGGATGATTTTCTCTGTAGTTTCTTGGATTATCTACGGACCCGTAATCTGTCTATCCCCCAATTCATTTCAACAAATTAGAGATCTGCACTTTCTACCATAAAGTGCTTCGAACGGTGCCATTTCGATACTCGAGTGGTAACTGTTGTTGTAGGAAAATTCTGCTAATGGTAGATGTCGATCCCAACCGTTTCCAAAATCAATAACACATGCTCGTAGCATGTCTTCAAGAGTCTGTATCATCCTTTCGCCCTGGCCATCGGTTTGTGGATGATAGGCAGTACTCATGTCTAGACGAGTTCCCAATGCTTATTGTAATGCCTGCCAAAACCTTGAAACAAATCTGCCATCTCTATCAGAGATAATAGAGATTGGTATTCCATGTCTAGAGACAACTTTCTTCAAGTATAATCTCGCCAACTTCTCCATTTTATCATCTTCTCTCATTGGCAGAAAGTGTGCTGACTTGGTGAGACGATAGACTATTACCCAAATAGTATCATAACCACTTGCAGTCCTTGGCAATTTAGTAATGAAATCCATGGTAATGTTTTCCCATTTCCATTCCGGAATTTCAGGTTGTTGGAGTAGACCTGATGGTTTCTGATGTTCAGCTTTGACCTTTGAACACGTTAAACATTCTCCTATGTATCTAGCAATATCAGCTTTCATACCCGGCCACCAAAGTGCTTCTTAAGATCTTTGTACATTTTTCCTGCTCCAGGATGTATTGAGTATCTGGTTTTATGTGCTTCCTTAAGTACCATTTCTCTCACATCTCCAAACTTTGGTACCCAAATTCTATCAGTCCTATATCGGGTTCCGTCTTCCCGAACTTTAAGATGTTTCTCTGATCCTTTGGGTATCTCATTCTTCAACTTTCCTTCTTTTACAACCCCCTATTGCGCCTCCTTTATTTGAGTAGTAAGGTTAGTACGAATAATTATGTTCATAGCTTTTACCCGTATAGGTTCTCTGTCCTTTCTACTCAAAGCGTCGGCTACCACATTCGCTTCCCCGGGTGGTAACGAATCTCAAAGTCGTAGTCATTTAACAATTCAATCCACCTACGCTGCCTCATGTTTAGTTGTTTCTGATCAAATATATGTTGGAGAATTTTGTGGTCGGTATATATAATACTTTTGACCCCGTATAAGTAATGCCTCCAAGTATTTAATGCAAAAACAATAGCGCCCAATTCCAAATCGTGAGTCGTATAATTTTGCTCGTGAATCTTCAATTGTCTAGACGCATAAGCAATTACTTTCATTCGTTGCATTAATACACAACCGAGACCTTGCTTTGAGGCGTCACAATATATCACAAAATCATCATTCCCTTCAGGCAACGACAATATAGGTGCCGTTGTTAGCTTTTTCTTCAACAATTGGAACGCTTCCTCCTGTTCATCCTTCCATTCAAATTTCTTTCCTTTATGCGTTAACGTAGTCAAGGGTTTTGCTATTTTGGAAAAATCTTGGATGAATCTTCTGTAGTAACCATCCAATCCTAAAAATTGACGTATATGCTTCGGAGTTTTCGGGGTTTCCCAGTTTACAACGGTTTCAATCTTTGCCGGATCAACCTGAATACCTTCTTTGCTCACAACATGTCCGAGGAATTGAAATTCTTTCAACCAAAATGCACACTTTAAAAACTTAGCGTACAGTTTTTCTTTCCTCAACAATTCCAGTACTTTCCTCAAATGTTCTTCATGCTCTTGATCATTCTTTGAGTAAATAAGTATGTCATCGATGAAGACAATGACAAACTTGTCGAGATATGGTCTACACACTCTGTTCATGAGGTCCATGAACATAGCCGGTGCGTTAGTCAAACCAAACGGCATAACCATAAACTCGTAATGACCGTATCGCGTCCTGAAAGCAGTCTTCGGAATATCATCCTCCTTTACCCGCATTTGATGATATCCGGAATGTAAATCGATCTTCGAATAAACCGACGAGCCTTGTAGTTGATCAAATAAGTCGTCGATTCTCGGTAGTGGGTAACGGTTCTTGATGGTAAGTTTGTTCAACTCTCGGTAGTCGATACACAACCTGAATGTACCATCCTTCTTTTTGACAAACAAAACAGGAGCTCCCCATGGTGATGTACTTGGTCGTATGAAATCACGCTCTAGAAGTTCTTGTATTTGGCTTTGAAGTTCCTTCATTTCGCTGGGTGCGAGTCTGTATGGAGCACGAGCTATTGGTGCAGCTCCCGGTACAAGATCTATTTGAAATTCAACGGATCGGTGTGGAGGTAATCCCGGTAATTCTTTCGGAAATACATCAGGAAATTCTTTTGCGACGGGAACATCATTGATGCTCTTTTCTTCAGTTTGTACTTTCTCGACGTGTGCTAGAACAGCATAGCAACCCTTTCTTATTAGCTTTTGCGCCTTCAAATTACTAATAAGATTTAGCTTCGAGTTGCTCTTTTCTCCGTACACCATTAAGGGTTTTCCTTCATCTCGTACAACGCGAATTGCATTTTTGTAACATACAATTTCTGCTTTCACCACTTTCAACCAATCCATGCCGATTATCACATCAAAACTCCCTAACTCTACTGGTATCAAATCAATCTCAAACGTTTCGCTACCCAGTTTAATTTCTCGATTCCGACATATATTATATGCTGCAATTAATTTACCGTTTGTTAATTCTAGTATAAACTTATTATCCAAAGGCGTCAATGGACAACTTAATTTAGCACATAAATCCTTACTCATATAGCTTCTATCCGCACCCGAATCAAATAAAACATAAGCAAATGTATTGTCAATAAGAAACGTACCCGTAACAAGCTCCGGGTCTTCCTGCGCTTCAACCGCATTAATGTTGAAGACTCTTCCTCGGCCTTGCCCATTATTATCCCCCTGATTTGGACAGATATTTTTGTAATGGCCCTTCTTCCCGCATCCGAAACAGGTAATGTCGGCATAACTTGTTCCGGCCTTATTTGTTCCCTTAGCCATTGATCCGTAGATTTCACACTTTGTTGCACCATGGCCCTTTCTATTAAACTTAGTACACACTGCTGTACTGTAACGACCCGGAAATTTCTGACCAAATTTAAACCCTAATCTCTATATGTTTCCGACACGATAAGCAAAAACCCTAATGTTGAGTCTAGAAAGCCTCAAATCTATATCTGGATGATTAGTTACCCTTTTGACCAAACCTGACGATTCACGAACGTTTATGTGTTATATATTTATAGTTAACGATAACAAGGTATTAGATATAATAGGTTTCGATATAAGAATATTATATTTAACGGTGAGAGTAAAAGATAATAAGATTTTACAAATATCTGAATCTGTCTTTGTCAAAATATTAACGAGTCGTTTTAATAAAATAAAGGTTTTAACGTTATTCTAAAAGTCGTAATTTTTCTTGAAACCTTTTGTTAAACGATAAATGTAACGGTCCGTGATTTTATAAAAACAAATATTTAATAAAACGTGTTCATTAAATATATATATATGTATTTTACAAAACAATATTAAACGTTTTCAATTTAAAAATATATTTTGACAAATAATTAAACTTTGATTTATACGAGTAAATGACCACAATATTTAAAAGGATAAGTTACATTTTTAGTGGGATTGTTTTTATAATTTAAAATCCATTATTTTGATAAAGGTACGAGTCCCAGAATGTAAAATGTTAATTTTCTCAACGTACGAAACGTTTTCTGAAAAACCGGAACAGGGACATTGGTGGAGTGACAGCGTAAAAGTAATTTTTGTAAAAATTATATTTTTACCCTTAACGTAAATAAAATATAATATTTAATAAATTAATAAATATAAATAATAAAAAAAAAAAAAACATGTCGGCAGTCTAATTAAATGAGGGATACAGCTGGCAGCTTAGGGCCGCGAGTCACGGGCCCTTTCCCTTTATGTAAACGCGAGTCGCGGTGCAACAACAGTGAAAAACCCCTTTAAATTGCCTTGGATTCCGTTTTCTGCTGCAATGTAAAAATGATAGCACACACACATCTCTACTTTACATATTACTCCGTAAAGATTATAACACACACACATATACTTATATTTTTTTTCTTTCTTTCCTCCACCTTTACGCACACACTTCTATTATATATTTATATTATAATTATTTTTAATATTAAAGATTATTAATACTAATATTATTATTAGTATTAGTGTTTTTGGGAGTAAAATTTTTAGTATATATACATAAAACATTAAGACGGGGCTCTGCCCAAATGTTCCAAAACTGGATTCGTGAGAGGGATAGAATTAAGGAGATTATGGGATGTAGCTAAGGAAGTTATGGATATGGATCGGGGGTTTTGCTCGTAAACTAAACTAGTATTTATCGCCTTCGGGGTATTTATATATCTATCCTGCAATATTGAATCTCAATATTGATACGTGAGCACTCTAAACTTAACTTTTATTTATTTTTAGTGTGTCCCTGACTAGTGCTCGAGAATTTTGGATCAAGAATGTTTATTTATTTATTTTTGTCAAAATATACATTAGGATAGAATCTGAAGTAGTTATTTCTGCGGTTAACATAAGGTATATGATATATATGTTTTTGGAAAGGTGGCGAAAAACTATAAACCTTTTTATTTAGATGTCGAATGGATTCGACGGACGGATTTGAAGTTATAGCCAATTAAACTTTTGTATAAATTATTAAAAATGAATATTATTATTTTTACGTCGTTGTTAAAATCATCGTTATTATTATTAGTATCAAAATAATTATTATTATTATTATTATTATTATTATTATCAAGATAATTATTGTTATTATTATGACTATTATGTTAATTGAAAATAAATAATATTTTTGTCAAAAACTATAAAATTATTATTTTGATCGTTATAATTAATAAAACTATCAATTCATTATTTTTGGTTAACAATATTAACATTAAAATTATTAGTCTAAGTAAAAGAATTATTTTTGATAAGAATACTATTATTATTATTAAAAACTATCATTTTAACATTTTTAAATTTTTTAAAATTAATACATTTACTAAAAATATTATGAAAATATTATTATTAACATTTAGTATATTTATAAACACATAATATGTTTAATTTGTTAATAAATGAATTTCGACATCATTTATCATAATAAAATTTTGTAAAAATATTTAAATCTATAAAATTTGCTATATTTAAATATATGTAAACGATTATAATTATGTAAAGGTCTTTGGAAGTTATTTTGGTCAAATTAATTTTGTTAATGTATATAAGATTATCTCGAGTATTAGGAAGGTGGTACACTATAAATTAACTTTTAATGTTAAATAGATATTGATCAATATGTATATATATATATATATATATATATATATATATATATATATATATATATATATATATATATATATATATATATATATATATATATAATTAATTAGGTTCGTGAATCCGAGGTCAACCTTATAAGTTACCGATGGTGTTATATGTATTTTTACTACAAAATACATTAGGTGAGTATATAGTTCCCTTTTAAACTCTAAATATTTTGGGCTGAGAATACATGCGCTGTTTTTATAAATGATTTACGTTATGGACACAAGTGATCAAACTAAATTCTACGTTGAGTTGTACCATGGCATATCTCTTTATACTTGGTAACTGCTAATTACGTGAGGAGCGTAAACGCGAATCCTGTTGATAGATCTATCGGGCTGACATCCCCAACCGGGCTGGACGACCAGCATTTAACGGTTGCACAGTACTTCGTTCTCGTTACTACACTTTGGTACGGTGTAGAGTTTATTTAAGAGTATGCTGCTGTGACTTATAGTTAAGTATGGTTACCAAGTGCTCAACGTCTTTTCCATACACGAGGAGTGTATTATGTATAAATATGAAATCTTGTGGTCCATAGTTATAACTCTGCTAGCATCAAACCTATATATCTCACCAACTTTATGTTGACATTTTAAAGCATGTTATTCTCAGGTACGTATTAAGTCTTCCGCTGTGCATTAGCTCATAATAAGGACATTACTTGGTGTCGATCATCGCGATGGGACCAACTGTTGATGACTTCGTCCGGGAGGATTAGGACCGGTTGTTAAAGTTGGTATCAGAGCGGTGGTCTTAGTGAACCAGGCCTTGCATTAGTGTGTCTGACTAGTAGTTGTTAGGATACATTAGTGAGTCTGGACTTTGACCGTGTCTACTTGTCAAAAAGTTTTGCTTATCATTTCTAATCGGAAACCATCTGCTTATCATCCTTAGGAAATTGCCTGCTTATCATTCTTTAGTCTAGACACGTCTTATTGCATTTACTGCATTGATAGTGTATAGACAAAATTCATATCTTAGCGTATCTGTTACTGTAGACTTGCCTGACATATGTCGTAGGTTCCTCTGTAGTCTACGAAATCTTTAGAATCATATATATAGATATTCTATATAGTTAGAATATCATCCGATACCTGAAAATCATTTCACGTCGAAGATCTCTTCCATCCACCAAATTGCCCTTTTCAACCTGAAGCGCTTACTGGCGAACCTGTTCGAGAAACCATTTTCTCTCCCATTTTTCCGAGTATCCCATCACGATTACATACTATCCCATAGTTCGAATCTTATTCATTCACTCGCTTCAACCGTCAATCATTCCGTAGTACTAGAAGAAGTTAACGAACTACGCGCTCGTGTGACGACTTTGGAGAACCTGGTGCGAAGGTTACGAACACCAGCAGCAGCACCAGCAGCATAATCAGTACCACCATCATCGACGTCGACAGTACCCTTATCATCTTTAAACCATAACCGCGCCGTAACTCTCAATATCACAATCCGTACCTCGAATATCAACATTTCACGCCTCAATATCACCATCTGTACTTCGAGTATGAACTTCGTTCTACACATCGATCTACATCGGCTATCTTCGCTTTACGTATCATTCTACCTCATTTTTCCTCATTCGACATGGTGAATATGTAATTTCTAAAGTTTTAGAGATTATGTAATCTAGTATTAACGGTAAATCAGATGAGTTTTTGACTCATTAAATCCATGATTACATCCGATGAAAATATATATGCAAGTATATTTTCATAAAGATTGTAATTAAAAATTCTTTTGCACAAACTGTTAATGATGAAAATATTTTAACGGGTGGGTAGTACCCGAGGAATATTTAGAATTCACATTAATAAGTTACACTGTACATTCTTCGAATCTGATTCAACGATCATTTACTATCCTACTTACAACTACCGATATACGTATCCGTTCACCACAGAATAACCATTTCTATTCAAATTTCATATTTGGATTTTGACCTATCAGAATCCAAAAAGTGGCATAACGAAGAAAACATTGGACAAAAATAAAAAGTGTTAGAAACAAACGAATTAATTAATTGGAATTGTGATAGGATTTCACGCTAACTGTTCCGGCTAACTGTTCCCAGCTAACTGATTAACATTTAATTTATCGCAATTTACATTCTCGCAATTTTATTTATCGTCATTTAATTTCTGTTATTTATTTTTACGCACTTTAAATAATGGGACACGTATGCAAGGTTTCGACTTATCATATCGACCCATCTATATATATATTTCGGAACAACCGTAGACACTCTATATGTGAAGATGGGAGTTAGCTATACAGGGTCGGAATTGATTCCAAAATATATATATACTTTGAGTTGTGATCGACACCGAGACCGGTACACGGGTCACGATACGTATTATTTAATTCGAATATTATATATTAAATTATATATGAATCATTGAACCATCGGACTATTGGACTGCTAACTTTGGATAATTAAAATGAATTAAATTAAAATATTGATTATAACATATGAAACTAAATAATTCTTCAAGCTTGCCACTTGATTTCATCTTAAACCTCATTTGTATCTCGACAATTACAATGCGTGTTCAAATCTTTCATGATTCTTGAAAACCCCTCAATCGAGAGGATGAACCAACCGCGTTTCATCTACGGAAGAAAAGACTTATGCTCCTGTAAGACTCTCGGAGACTGAGTCAACGTTTAACACGCAGCAGTGTTAATTTCTTTAGTGTTATTATTACCCAAAATAACTTTGGCAATCCCTTTTCAAATTAGCCAATTTTGTCACAGCTCCAGCAAGTTAACCTCGACTTCTCAGAAAGGTTAGTTTCGATATATATACACGTTATTCTTTCGCTGTCGTTACCGGAGAATCTTTTATATTCCATCATCAGCGTTTAACCATCTAAAAACACAATTCTCCTGAAACCACCTCAGTTTGATAACCGATGACCCAGATCCGTTAACTTTGAGAATGCTGACGAAGCAGCATGTTGTAGATGGTCTTAATAGCCAAAAGTTGATGATAAAGAACGGAGTATTGGAAACACTCAATAGAAAATTTAGTACCAAAAAGCGGATTATGCAAAACTATGAAGTAAGCCGTGGACAAATCACAAAGAATAAGTTTGACTTCAAAGAATTTAAAAGATTCAGTGCCTGCTGAAATCCTTAGTACATACCCTACTCCTTACTCTAAAACCTTTGCTGACACTATTCTTCATCATCATCCTTCGGCATTAGAAGTTCCAAGATATTATCATATCTTTCATTATAAATATCCTCAATGTTTCTGAAGATATTTTTATAACTATTCTTATCGGAAATCATCTATCTTCTCGCGCTATCTGTATCACATCATAAAAGAAACTGTGTTAGTTTCTAAATTCTGAAACCTCCGAATTTAAAATATGAATGTTTTGAAGTAGTGTTAGGAACTGATGCATGAATTAGTATAATATAATGAAACTTGATCAACTTCATTATATTAGAGTAAGTTATGTTAAGTTTCTAATGGAATGTGATGATTCACAGTACCATCATCATGTGCCATGTTACACGGCTCTTATAATCTATCCAATCTCCAAACATATCAAGAACATATCATCTTGATAGTTCTATCTTTCTGGATATTCTGGTAATTTGACAAATCAAAATCGTGCCATTTCCACTTTTTTTTAAGAGCATCAGCTATGTTTATTCCGAAATTTCATACCTACAAATTCCGGACCATTGCTCGCTTGACTCGAGGACGGGAAGAAGAAACAAAAGGGACAAGGCCCCGAAATAGAAATTAGGACAAAAATCGCAGCAAATAGGAGGAGATATTAACTATGGATGACAATTATTATAGAAAACAGAAGTAGGGACATTGAAATATAAGTGAAGATATAAAACCCAATAGCAACCCTGAAACTACAAACCGTGCATATCAATACGTATTGCCACGTAAAGGCACGGGAGAATTAATAACACTATAATCCCAAGAAAATAGTAGAAGTAAATAGATTCATCTGGTAGTAGATGAAAGAGAAGAATGATAGATGTAACGATTAAGAGTATATCAAGAATCAGGATTGGATGGAGCATATTAAGGAATGAGTAGAAGGATAAAGAATAGAACATGTGGAGAATAAGAAAAAAAATGAAGGGAGTAGATTTATAGCAATATATCCGACAGAAAAATTGGAACAGATTAATGCATTAATCAAAGAAGATTTTGATTTTCTAAATCGCCGAAGAATTCAAATCTTAACACGAAAATTTTCTTTAAATCCCTTAAATTCCGGAAGTCAATAGTAACTACGTCATCGGTTAAAAATGATTCCATATTTACTCATTTCACTCTTTTGCGATAGTTTCACTCGTACGCTTCACAAGATCGAATCGTTTTATCTATATTTCTCAATAATGATAAAAACTTCATTATCACCTCATATTCGTCATGAAAACATTCCTATTGTTATCCATGACGACCTCTATCAAATTTCGGGGACGAAATTTCTTTAACGGGTGGGTACTGTAACGACCCGGAAATTTCCGACCAAATTTAAACCCTAATCTCTATATGTTTCCGACACGATAAGCAAAAACCCTAATGTTGAGTCTAGAAAGCCTCAAATCTATATCTGGATGATTAGTTACCCTTTTGACCAAACCTGACGATTCACGAACGTTTATGTGTTTATGTGTTATATATTTATAGTTAACGATAACAAGGTATTAGATATAATAGGTTTCGATATAAGAATATTATATTTAACGGTGAGAGTAAAAGATAATAAGATTTTACAAATATCTGAATCTGTCTTTGTCAAAATATTAACGAGTCGTTTTAATAAAATAAAGGTTTTAACGTTATTCTAAAAGTCGTAATTTTTCTTGAAACCTTTTGTTAAACGATAAATGTAACAGTCCGTGATTTTATAAAAACAAATATTTAATAAAACGTGTTCATTAAATATATATATATATATGTATTTTACAAAACAATATTAAACGTTTTCAATTTAAAAATATATTTTGACAAATAATTAAACTTTGATTTATACGAGTAAATGACCACAATATTTAAAAGGATAAGTTACATTTTTAGTGGGATTGTTTTTATAATTTAAAACCCATTATTTTGATAAAGGTACGAGTCCCAGAATGTAAAATGTTAATTTTCTCAACGTACGAAACGTTTTCTGAAAAACCGGAACCGGGACATTGGTGGAGTGACAGCGTAAAAGTAATTTTTGTAAAAATTATATGTTTACCCTTAACGTAAATAAAATATAATATTTAATAAATTATATAAATTATTAAATATAAATAATAATAAAAAAAAAACATGTCGGCAGTCTAATTAAATGAG
Source organism: Rutidosis leptorrhynchoides (assembly GCF_046630445.1). NCBI lineage: Eukaryota > Viridiplantae > Streptophyta > Magnoliopsida > Asterales > Asteraceae > Rutidosis > Rutidosis leptorrhynchoides. Next base: position 345,080,135 of record NC_092337.1, read on the forward strand.
GGATACAGCTGGCAGCTTAGGGCCGCGAGTCACGGGCCCTTTCCCTTTATGTAAACGCGAGTCGTGGTGCAACAACAGTGAAAAACCCCTTTAAATTGCCTTGGATTCCGTTTTCTGCTGCAATGTAAAAATGATAGCACACACACATCTCTACTTTACATATTACTCCGTAAAGATTATAACACACACACATATACTTATATTTTTTTTTCTTTCTTTCCTCCACCTTTACGCACACACTTCTATTATATATTTATATTATAATTATTTTTAATATTAAAGATTATTAATACTAATATTATTATTAGTATTAGTGTTTTTGGGAGTAAAATTTTTAGTATATATACATAAAACATTAAGACGGGGCTCTGCCCAAATGTTCCAAAACTGGATTCGTGAGAGGGATAGAATTAAGGAGATTATGGGATGTAGCTAAGGAAGTTATGGATATGGATCGGGGGTTTTGCTCGTAAACTAAACTAGTATTTATCGCCTTCGGGGTATTTATATATCTATCCTGCAATATTGAATCTCAATATTGATACGTGAGCACTCTAAACTTAACTTTTATTTATTTTTAGTGTGTCCCTGACTAGTGCTCGAGAATTTTGGATCAAGAATGTTTATTTATTTATTTTTGTCAAAATATACATTAGGATAGAATCTGAAGTAGTTATTTCTGCGGTTAACATAAGGTATATGATATATATGTTTTTGGAAAGGTGGCGAAAAACTATAAACCTTTTAATTTAGATGTCGAATGGATTCGACGGACGGATTTGAAGTTATAGCCAATTAAACTTTTGTATAAATTATTAAAAATGAATATTATTATTTTTACGTCGTTGTTAAAATCATCGTTATTATTATTAGTATCAAAATAATTATTATTATTATTATTATTATTATTATCAAGATAATTATTGTTATTATTATGACTATTATGTTAATTGAAAATAAATAATATTTTTGTCAAAAACTATAAAATTATTATTTTGATCGTTATAATTAATAAAACTATCAATTCATTATTTTTGGTTAACAATATTAACATTAAAATTATTAGTCTAAGTAAAAGAATTATTTTTGATAAGAATACTATTATTATTATTAAAAACTATCATTTTAACATTTTTAAATTTTTTAAAATTAATACATTTACTAAAAATATTATGAAAATATTATTATTAACATTTAGTATATTTATAAACACATAATATGTTTAATTTGTTAATAAATGAATTTCGACATCATTTATCATAATAAAATTTTGTAAAAATATTTAAATCTATAAAATTTGCTATATTTAAATATATGTAAACGATTATAATTATGTAAAGGTCTTTGGAAGTTATTTTGGTCAAATTAATTTTGTTAATGTATATAAGATTATCTCGAGTATTAGGAAGGTGGTACACTATAAATTAACTTTTAATGTTAAATAGATATTGATCAATATGTATATATATATATATATATATATATATATATATATATATATATATATATATATATATATATATATATATATATATATATATATATATATATATATATAATTAATTAGGTTCGTGAATCCGAGGTCAACCTTATAAGTTACCGATGGTGTTATATGTATTTTTACTACAAAATACATTAGGTGAGTATATAGTTCCCTTTTAAACTCTAAATATTTTGGGCTGAGAATACATGCGCTGTTTTTATAAATGATTTACGTTATGGACACAAGTGATCAAACTAAATTCTACGTTGAGTTGTACCATGGCATATCTCTTTATACTTGGTAACTGCTAATTACGTGAGGAGCGTAAACGCGAATCCTGTTGATAGATCTATCGGGCTGACATCCCCAACCGGGCTGGACGACCAGCATTTAACGGTTGCACAGTACTTCGTTCTCGTTACTACACTTTGGTACGGTGTAGAGTTTATTTAAGAGTATGCTGCTGTGACTTATAGTTAAGTATGGTTACCAAGTGCTCAACGTCTTTTCCATACACGAGGAGTGTATTATGTATAAATATGAAATCTTGTGGTCCATAGTTATAACTCTGCTAGCATCAAACCTATATATCTCACCAACTTTATGTTGACATTTTAAAGCATGTTATTCTCAGGTACGTATTAAGTCTTCCGCTGTGCATTAGCTCATAATAAGGACATTACTTGGTGTCGATCATCGCGATGGGACCAACTGTTGATGACTTCGTCCGGGAGGATTAGGACCGGTTGTTAAAGTTGGTATCAGAGCGGTGGTCTTAGTGAACCAGGCCTTGCATTAGTGTGTCTGACTAGTAGTTGTTAGGATACATTAGTGAGTCTGGACTTTGACCGTGTCTACTTGTCAAAAAGTTTTGCTTATCATTTCTAATCGGAAACCATCTGCTTATCATCCTTAGGAAATTGCCTGCTTATCATTCTTTAGTCTAGACACGTCTTATTGCATTTACTGCATTGATAGTGTATAGACAAAATTCATATCTTAGCGTATCTGTTACTGTAGACTTGCCTGACATATGTCGTAGGTTCCTCTGTAGTCTACGAAATCTTTAGAATCATATATATAGATATTCTATATAGTTAGAATATCATCCGATACCTGAAAATCATTTCACGTCGAAGATCTCTTCCATCCACCAAATTGCCCTTTTCAACCTGAAGCGCTTACTGGCGAACCTGTTCGAGAAACCATTTTCTCTCCCATTTTTCCGAGTATCCCATCACGATTACATACTATCCCATAGTTCGAATCTTATTCATTCACTCGCTTCAACCGTCAATCATTCCGTAGTACTAGAAGAAGTTAACGAACTACGCGCTCGTGTGACGACTTTGGAGAACCTGGTGCGAAGGTTACGAACACCAGCAGCAGCACCAGCAGCATAATCAGTACCACCATCATCGACGTCGACAGTACCCTTATCATCTTTAAACCATAACCGCGCCGTAACTCTCAATATCACAATCCGTACCTCGAATATCAACATTTCACGCCTCAATATCACCATCTGTACTTCGAGTATGAACTTCGTTCTACACATCGATCTACATCGGCTATCTTCGCTTTACGTATCATTCTACCTCATTTTTCCTCATTCGACATGGTGAATATGTAATTTCTAAAGTTTTAGAGATTATGTAATCTAGTATTAACGGTAAATCAGATGAGTTTTTGACTCATTAAATCCATGATTACATCCGATGAAAATATATATGCAAGTATATTTTCATAAAGATTGTAATTAAAAATTCTTTTGCACAAACTGTTAATGATGAAAATATTTTAACGGGTGGGTAGTACCCGAGGAATATTTAGAATTCACATTAATAAGTTACACTGTACATTCTTCGAATCTGATTCAACGATCATTTACTATCCTACTTACAACTACCGATATACGTATCCGTTCACCACAGAATAACCATTTCTATTCAAATTTCATATTTGGATTTTGACCTATCAGAATCCAAAAAGTGGCATAACGAAGAAAACATTGGACAAAAATAAAAAGTGTTAGAAACAAACGAATTAATTAATTGGAATTGTGATAGGATTTCACGCTAACTGTTCCGGCTAACTGTTCCCAGCTAACTGATTAACATTTAATTTATCGCAATTTACATTCTCGCAATTTTATTTATCGTCATTTAATTTCTGTTATTTATTTTTACGCACTTTAAATAATGGGACACGTATGCAAGGTTTCGACTTATCATATCGACCCATCTATATATATATTTCGGAACAACCGTAGACACTCTATATGTGAAGATGGGAGTTAGCTATACAGGGTCGGAATTGATTCCAAAATATATATATACTTTGAGTTGTGATCGACACCGAGACCGGTACACGGGTCACGATACGTATTATTTAATTCGAATATTATATATTAAATTATATATGAATCATTGAACCATCGGACTATTGGACTGCTAACTTTGGATAATTAAAATGAATTAAATTAAAATATTGATTATAACATATGAAACTAAATAATTCTTCAAGCTTGACACTTGATTTCATCTTAAACCTCATTTGTATCTCGACAATTACAATGCGTGTTCAAATCTTTCATGATTCTTGAAAACCCCTCAATCGAGAGGATGAACCAACCGCGTTTCATCTACGGAAGAAAAGACTTATGCTCCTGTAAGACTCTCGGAGACTGAGTCAACGTTTAACACGCAGCAGTGTTAATTTCTTTAGTGTTATTATTACCCAAAATAACTTTGGCAATCCCTTTTCAAATTAGCCAATTTTGTCACAGCTCCAGCAAGTTAACCTCGACTTCTCAGAAAGGTTAGTTTCGATATATATACACGTTATTCTTTCGCTGTCGTTACCGGAGAATCTTTTATATTCCATCATCAGCGTTTAACCATCTAAAAACACAATTCTCCTGAAACCACCTCAGTTTGATAACCGATGACCCAGATCCGTTAACTTTGAGAATGCTGACGAAGCAGCATGTTGTAGATGGTCTTAATAGCCAAAAGTTGATGATAAAGAACGGAGTATTGGAAACACTCAATAGAAAATTTAGTACCAAAAAGCGGATTATGCAAAACTATGAAGTAAGCCGTGGACAAATCACAAAGAATAAGTTTGACTTCAAAGAATTTAAAAGATTCAGTGCCTGCTGAAATCCTTAGTACATACCCTACTCCTTACTCTAAAACCTTTGCTGACACTATTCTTCATCATCATCCTTCGGCATTAGAAGTTCCAAGATATTATCATATCTTTCATTATAAATATCCTCAATGTTTCTGAAGATATTTTTATAACTATTCTTATCGGAAATCATCTATCTTCTCGCGCTATCTGTATCACATCATAAAAGAAACTGTGTTAGTTTCTAAATTCTGAAACCTCCGAATTTAAAATATGAATGTTTTGAAGTAGTGTTAGGAACTGATGCATGAATTAGTATAATATAATGAAACTTGATCAACTTCATTATATTAGAGTAAGTTATGTTAAGTTTCTAATGGAATGTGATGATTCACAGTACCATCATCATGTGCCATGTTACACGGCTCTTATAATCTATCCAATCTCCAAACATATCAAGAACATATCATCTTGATAGTTCTATCTTTCTGGATATTCTGGTAATTTGACAAATCAAAATCGTGCCATTTCCACTTTTTTTTAAGAGCATCAGCTATGTTTATTCCGAAATTTCATACCTACAAATTCCGGACCATTGCTCGCTTGACTCGAGGACGGGAAGAAGAAACAAAAGGGACAAGGCCCCGAAATAGAAATTAGGACAAAAATCGCAGCAAATAGGAGGAGATATTAACTATGGATGACAATTATTATAGAAAACAGAAGTAGGGACATTGAAATATAAGTGAAGATATAAAACCCAATAGCAACCCTGAAACTACAAACCGTGCATATCAATACGTATTGCCACGTAAAGGCACGGGAGAATTAATAACACTATAATCCCAAGAAAATAGTAGAAGTAAATAGATTCATCTGGTAGTAGATGAAAGAGAAGAATGATAGATGTAACGATTAAGAGTATATCAAGAATCAGGATTGGATGGAGCATATTAAGGAATGAGTAGAAGGATAAAGAATAGAACATGTGGAGAATAAGAAAAAAAATGAAGGGAGTAGATTTATAGCAATATATCCGACAGAAAAATTGGAACAGATTAATGCATTAATCAAAGAAGATTTTGATTTTCTAAATCGCCGAAGAATTCAAATCTTAACACGAAAATTTTCTTTAAATCCCTTAAATTCCGGAAGTCAATAGTAACTACGTCATCGGTTAAAAATGATTCCATATTTACTCATTTCACTCTTTTGCGATAGTTTCACTCGTACGCTTCACAAGATCGAATCGTTTTATCTATATTTCTCAATAATGATAAAAACTTCATTATCACCTCATATTCGTCATGAAAACATTCCTATTGTTATCCATGACGACCTCTATCAAATTTCGGGGACGAAATTTCTTTAACGGGTGGGTACTGTAACGACCCGGAAATTTCCGACCAAATTTAAACCCTAATCTCTATATGTTTCCGACACGATAAGCAAAAACCCTAATGTTGAGTCTAGAAAGCCTCAAATCTATATCTGGATGATTAGTTACCCTTTTGACCAAACCTGACGATTCACGAACGTTTATGTGTTTATGTGTTATATATTTATAGTTAACGATAACAAGGTATTAGATATAATAGGTTTCGATATAAGAATATTATATTTAACGGTGAGAGTAAAAGATAATAAGATTTTACAAATATCTGAATCTGTCTTTGTCAAAATATTAACGAGTCGTTTTAATAAAATAAAGGTTTTAACGTTATTCTAAAAGTCGTAATTTTTCTTGAAACCTTTTGTTAAACGATAAATGTAACAGTCCGTGATTTTATAAAAACAAATATTTAATAAAACGTGTTCATTAAATATATATATATATATGTATTTTACAAAACAATATTAAACGTTTTCAATTTAAAAATATATTTTGACAAATAATTAAACTTTGATTTATACGAGTAAATGACCACAATATTTAAAAGGATAAGTTACATTTTTAGTGGGATTGTTTTTATAATTTAAAACCCATTATTTTGATAAAGGTACGAGTCCCAGAATGTAAAATGTTAATTTTCTCAACGTACGAAACGTTTTCTGAAAAACCGGAACCGGGACATTGGTGGAGTGACAGCGTAAAAGTAATTTTTGTAAAAATTATATGTTTACCCTTAACGTAAATAAAATATAATATTTAATAAATTATATAAATTATTAAATATAAATAATAATAAAAAAAAAACATGTCGGCAGTCTAATTAAATGAGGGATACAGCTGGCAGCTTAGGGCCGCGAGTCACGGGCCCTTTCCCTTTATGTAAACGCGAGTCGTGGTGCAACAACAGTGAAAAACCCCTTTAAATTGCCTTGGATTCCGTTTTCTGCTGCAATGTAAAAATGATAGCACACACACATCTCTACTTTACATATTACTCCGTAAAGATTATAACACACACACATATACTTATATTTTTTTTTCTTTCTTTCCTCCACCTTTACGCACACACTTCTATTATATATTTATATTATAATTATTTTTAATATTAAAGATTATTAATACTAATATTATTATTAGTATTAGTGTTTTTGGGAGTAAAATTTTTAGTATATATACATAAAACATTAAGACGGGGCTCTGCCCAAATGTTCCAAAACTGGATTCGTGAGAGGGATAGAATTAAGGAGATTATGGGATGTAGCTAAGGAAGTTATGGATATGGATCGGGGGTTTTGCTCGTAAACTAAACTAGTATTTATCGCCTTCGGGGTATTTATATATCTATCCTGCAATATTGAATCTCAATATTGATACGTGAGCACTCTAAACTTAACTTTTATTTATTTTTAGTGTGTCCCTGACTAGTGCTCGAGAATTTTGGATCAAGAATGTTTATTTATTTATTTTTGTCAAAATATACATTAGGATAGAATCTGAAGTAGTTATTTCTGCGGTTAACATAAGGTATATGATATATATGTTTTTGGAAAGGTGGCGAAAAACTATAAACCTTTTAATTTAGATGTCGAATGGATTCGACGGACGGATTTGAAGTTATAGCCAATTAAACTTTTGTATAAATTATTAAAAATGAATATTATTATTTTTACGTCGTTGTTAAAATCATCGTTATTATTATTAGTATCAAAATAATTATTATTATTATTATTATTATTATTATCAAGATAATTATTGTTATTATTATGACTATTATGTTAATTTAAAATAAATAATATTTTTGTCAAAAACTATAAAATTATTATTTTGATCGTTATAATTAATAAAACTATCAATTCATTATTTTTGGTTAACAATATTAACATTAAAATTATTAGTCTAAGTAAAAGAATTATTTTTGATAAGAATACTATTATTATTATTATTAAAAACTATCATTTTAACATTTTTAAATTTTTTAAAATTAATACATTTACTAAAAATATTATGAAAATATTATTATTAACATTTAGTATATTTATAAACACATAATATGTTTAATTTGTTAATAAATGAATTTCGACATCATTTATCATAATAAAATTTTGTAAAAATATTTAAATCTATAAAATTTGCTATATTTAAATATATGTAAACGATTATAATTATGTAAAGGTCTTTGGAAGTTATTTTGGTCAAATTAATTTTGTTAATGTATATAAGATTATCTCGAGTATTAGGAAGGTGGTACACTATAAATTAACTTTTATTGTTAAATAGATATTGATCAATATGTATATATATATATATATATATATATATATATATATATATATATATATATATATATATATATATATATATATATATATATATATATATATATATATATATATATATATATATATATATAATTAATTAGGTTCGTGAATCCGAGGTCAACCTTATAAGTTACCGATGGTGTTATATGTATTTTTACTACAAAATATATTAGGTGAGTATATAGTTCCCTTTTAAACTCTAAATATTTTGGGCTGAGAATACATGCGCTGTTTTTATAAATGATTTACGTTATGGACACAAGTGATCAAACTAAATTCTACGTTGAGTTGTACCATGGCATATCTCTTTATACTTGGCAACTGCTAATTACGTGAGGAGCGTAAACGCGAATCCTGTTGATAGATCTATCGGGCTGACATCCCCAACCGGGCTGGACGACCAGCATTTAACGGTTGCACAGTACTTCGTTCTCGTTACTATACTTTGGTACGGTGTAGAGTTTATTTAAGAGTATGCTGCTGTGACTTATAGTTAAGTATGGTTACCAAGTGCTCAACGTCTTTTCCATACACGAGGAGTGTATTATGTATAAATATGAAATCTTGTGGTCCATAGTTATAACTCTGCTAGCATCAAACCTATATATCTCACCAACTTTATGTTGACATTTTAAAGCATGTTATTTGCAGGTACGTATTAAGTCTTCCGCTGTGCATTAGCTCATAATAAGGACATTACTTGGTGTCGATCATCGCGATGGGACCAACTGTTGATGACTTCGTCCGGGAGGATTAGGACCGGTTGTTAAATGTACAGAGCCCAGTCGGATGGTATCCTTCACATCTCTGGCAGAATTTCTGCCTCTAGTTGTTATTGTTGTTGTTGCGGTTGTTATTGTTATTGAAACGGTTGTTGTAGTTGTTGCTGGGGTGGTTGTTGTTGTTGCGTTTGTTGTTGCGAAAATTGGTGCGATTGTAGTTGTGATTGTTGGGTTGATTATTGAAATTGTGACCCTTGTCACTGGTTTCTTTCCATTTCCTCTTGACTTGTTTCGTATTGGCTTCTTCGGTCGCCTGTTCTTTAATCCTTTCCTCAATTTGATTTATAAGTTTATGAGCCATTCGACTTGCCTTTTTTATGGAGGCGGGCTCGTGTGAACTTATATCCTCTTGGATCCTTTCCGGTAACCCTTTTACAAATGCGTCAATTTTCTCGTCTTCATCTTCGAACGCTCCCGGACACAATAGGCATAACTCTGTGAATCGTCGTTCGTACGTGGTAATATTAAACCCTTGTGTTCGTAACCCTTTAAGCTCTACCTTGAGCTTATTGACCTTGTTTCTGGGAGGGTACTGCTCGTTCATTAAGTGTTTGAATGCTGACCACGGTAGTGCATAAGCAGCATCTTGTCCCACCTGTTCTAGATAAGTGTTCCACCATGTTAACGCAGTACCTGTGAAGGTATGCATGGCGTACTTTACCTTATCTTCCTCAGCACATTTGCTTATAGCAAACACAGATTCGACTTTTTCGGTCCATCGTTTCAGTCCGACTAGTCCTTCAGTTCCATCGAATTTCAGAGGTTTACAGGCAGTGAAAGCCTTGTAGGAGCATCCTACACGGTTTCCTGTGGAGTTAACTCCACTGCTAGACCCTGAGTTATTGTTGTTTTGCATTACAGCATGTACTGCGGCTATATTTGCTGCAAGGAAAGCACGAAAGTCTCCCTCACTCATGTTCAAGTTCCGACGAGTAGTCGGTGCCATTTCCTTCAAAAAAGCCAAAAGAATTAAGTTAATCATATAGAATATTAAGAGTAGTCAATAGTATTCCGTAGCATAATATGAACTCATTTATAAAAGCTTTTTCTTCATATTAGCGTTTTATAAATTTTAATTCGGGTAATACCTACCCGTTAAATTCATACATAGTAGCTAACATACAATTCAACTACTACAATTCTATATGAAAAACTGATTATAATAATATTTCACATTCAAACGTTTATACAATATTTTGCAAATTTACAATACCGATATTTTACATATTTCATGAAATATAGCACATAAAAACTCTGATACAAAACAGTTGCGAAGACAATTCTAGTTAATACGCAAGTCGTTCAACAAAGGCAATAAAGACACGTAATTCATACGTCCAGAAATAAGTCATGGATTCTGGTTTTATTAAGACTACTTCCCATCCTTGGTCTTGTGGGATATAACTGTTGTGACCGTTGATAAGACAACATGTTGTAATGTCGTCAAAGGGACGAGGGTTTCGTAATGTCCAACAGCCCCGCAATAATCTAAAAACCTTGTTTCTCACCCCAACTACTGAATCCATCACTTGTGGGAAGGTTTCATTTAAAAGTTGTAATCCGATATTCTTTTTCTCACTTTGGTGAGAAACGAACATCACTAACCCGTAAGCATAACATGCTTCCTTATGTTGCATGTTAGAAGCTCTTTCTAACTCACGAAATCCTATGTTGGGATATGTTGAGTCAAAATAGGTTCTTAACCCGTAGCGTAAAATTGCATTTGGGTTCCCCGCACTTAACGCTTTAAAGAAAACACGGCGTAACTTACTGTCTCCCCAATGTAATATACCCCACCTATCAAAGGAAAGCCTTTTATAAACTAAGGCATTTCTGGAAATTCTTTCAAATGTTTGACAAGTTAATTTCGCCATAACTAAATGTGCTGATGAATTCTGACCAACTCTAGACAAGATTTCCTCAATCATATCCTCTGGTAGGTCTTCTAAAATATTCGGTTGTCTAACCTTAACGTCCATTTTGTTTTTATACTGTAAAATAGACAAGGATTAGATTCATAAAAGATAATTAACAAACAATACAAGCAGTTTTTACATGGAACATAAAAGTACAAGCACACTACAATACATATAATACACAACATGATTACAACCCTCTAATTTGAATCACTGGTTTCTTCTTCTTCGGAATTGGTTCGTTTTCCTAATTTTCTAGGGATATATGGTGTTCCTCTAATACGAGCCATCGTTTTCCACAATGGTTTAGAAAAACCTGGTGGTTTAGAGGTTCCCGGGTTATTGTTACAATTTAGGAAATACGGACTTTGCCGATATATATAAAGTTCATCGGGGTTGGAATCAGGTTTCTCTATTTTTATACCTTTTCCCTTATTATTTTCTTTTGCTATATTAAATTGGGTCGAGGTAATTTTTATAACATCATCGGAATCCTCATCAGGATCCGATTCATCAGAAAATTGGTAATCTTCCCAATATTTTGCTTCCTCGGCGGAAACACCATTGACCATTTTTAACTTTGGTCCGTTGGTTGAGGATTTTCTTTTATTTAATCGATTTACTGTAGGTATCAATATTTCTTCCTCCAGAACCTCTTCTTCTTCTTTCGGTTCTTCCTCTTCTGATTCCTCCTCTTCTGGTTCCTCTTCTTCCGGTTCCTCTTCTTCTGGTTCCTCCTCTTCCGGTTCCACTTCGAGAATTTGTGAATCTTCCCAATATATATTCGACTCTTCATTATTATTAGGTAAGTCAATGGGATTCTTGCTAGAGGTAGACATCTATCACACAATATCAAACATGTTAAGAGATTAATATATCACATAATATTTACATGTTAATAATATATAGTTTCCAACAAAAATGTTAAGCAATCATTTTTAAAGAAAACACGATCGAAGTCCAGACTCACTAATGCATCATAACAAACTCGATAAGACACACTAATGCAAATTTTCTGGTTCTCTAAGACCAACGCTCGGATACCAACTGAAATGTCCCGTTCATATTTATTATAAACGTTCCATATTAATTGATTTCGTTGCGAGGTTTTGACCTCTATATGAGACGTTTTTCAAAGACTGCATTCTATTTTAGAACAAACCATAACCTTTAAAATATTACGACAATTATCAAATAATGATAATCTAAAATATAGCGTTTTTCACACGAGCATTACATAATGGTTTACAATAATATTACACATCAACATAAGTCTTCGAATGTAGTTTTTAAACAATATTATACAAGCATGGACTCTAAATCTTGTCCTTAATTTAGTATGCAATAGCGGAAGCTCTTAATAATCACATGAGAATAAACATGCTTAAAACATCAACAAAATTGTTGGTTACATATTATCAAATCATAATAATAGACCACAAGATTTCATTTTTATAACACATCTCATATCAGGCATTTCGCAAACTGCATAGAGATAAAAATCATTCATATGTTGAACACCTGGTAACCGACGTTAACTTAATGCATAGAATATCCCCAAAACAGAACCTCTCGTCTGTATAATAATCTCGAAGTACTAAACCAGCCATAACCTGAATGGGGGTTGTTAAGCCCAATAGATCTATCTTTAGGATTCGCGTCAATTAGGGGCCATTTCCCTAATTCTTAGGCTACCAGACTTGAAGGGCGATATCCGGTTTAATAATCCAACCATAGAATGTAGTTTCGCATACTTGTGTCTATTTTGTAAAACATTTATAAAACTGCATGTATTCTCATCCCAAAAATATTAGAATTTAAAAATGGGACTATAACTCACTTTCATAGATTTTTACTTCGTCGGGAAGTAAGACTTGGCCACTGGTCGATTCATGAACCTATAACAAATATGTACGTATATATCAAAGTATGATCGAAATATATTCACAACACTTTTTATTATGTTTTAATGATTTAAGTGTATTAAGTCAGCTGTCCTCGTTAGTAACCTACAACTAGTTGTCCATAGTTTGATGTACAGAAATAAATTGATATATATTATCTTGAATCAATCCACGACCCAGTGTATACACGTCTCAGGCTAGATCACAACTCAAAGTATATATATTTTTAGAATCAACCTCAACCCTGTATAGCTAACTCCAACATTACTGCATATAGAGTGTCTATGGTTGTTCCAAATAATATATATACATGGGTCGATATGATATGTCAAAACATTTGCATACGTGTCTATGGTATCCCAAGATTACATAATATATTAGAATACATGTAATACAATATGAGTTAGCTAAGATATGATTAATATAGATTTGTTACCAATTTTCACGTAGCTACAACAAGAAAAATTATCAAATCTTGTTTTACCCATAACTTCTTCGTTTTAAATCCGTTTTGAGTGAATCAAATTGCTATGGTTTCATATTGAACTCTATTTTATGAATCTAAACAGAAAAATTACAGGTTTATAGTCGGAAATATAAGTTACAAGTCATTTTAGTAAGAGGTAGTCATTTCAGTCGAAAGAACGACGTCTAGATGACCATTTTGAAAAACATACTTCCACTTTGAGTTTAACAATGATTTTTGGATATAGTTTCATGTTCATAAGAAAAATCATTTTCCCAGAAGAACAACTTTTAAATCAAAGTTTATCATAGTTTTTAATTAACTAACCCAAAACAGCCCGCGGTGTTACTACGACGGCGTATATCCGGTTTTACGGTGTTTTTCGTATTTTACGGTTTTAAATCATTAAGTTAGCATATCATATAGATGTAGAACATGTGTTTAGTTGATTTTAAAAGTCAAGTTAGAAGGATTAACTTTTGTTTGCGAACAAGTTTAGAATTAACTAAACTATGTTCTAGTGATTTCAAGTTTAAACCTTCGAATAAGGTAGTTTTTTATATATGAATCGAATGATGTTATGAACTTCATTACTACCTCAAGTTTAATAGGTAAACCTACTGGAAGTGACAAGAAATAATCTAGCTTCAAAGGATCTTGGATGGCTTGAAAGTTCTTGAAGTAGAATCATGACACGAAAACAAGTTCAAGTAAGATTATCACTCGAATTAAGATAGTTATAGTTATAGGAATTGAATCAAAGTTTGTATATGAGTATTACCTTGATTTAGAATGATATATTACTATAAACAACAAGGATTGATTGAGGTTGGATGATCACTTTACAAGATTGGAAGTGAGCTAGTAAACTTGCAAGTATTCTTGATTTTATGAAACTAGAACTTGTAGAATTTATGAAGAACACTTAGAACTTGAAGATAGAACTTGAGAGAGATCAATTAGATGAAGAAAATTGAATAATTAAAGTGTTTGTAGGTGTTTTTGGTCGTTGGTATATGGATTAGATATAAAGGATGTGTAATTTTGTTTACATGTAAATAAGTCATGAATGATTACTAATTTTTTTGTAATTTTATGAGATATTTCATGCTAGTTGCCAAATGATGGTTCCCACATGTGTTAGGTAACTCACATGGGCTGCTAAGATCTGATTATTGGAGTGTATATACAAATAGTACATACATCTAAAAGCTGTGTATTGTACGAGTACGAATACGGGTGCATACGAGTAGAATTGTTGATGAAACTGAACGAGGATGTAATTGTAAGCATTTTTGTTAAGTATAAGTATTTTGATAAGTGTCTTGAAGTCTTTCAAAAGTGTATGAATACATATTAAAACACTACATGTATATACGTTTTAACTGAGTCGTTAAATCATCGTCAGTCGTTACATGTAAATGTTGTTTTGAAACCTTTAAGTTAACGATTTTGTTAAATGTTGTTAACCCATTATTTATCATATCTAAAGAGATGTTAAATTATTACATCATCATGATATTATTATATATTAGTATATCTTAGTATGATATATATACAGTTAAATGTTGTTACAATGATAATCGTTACATATATGTCTCGTTTCGAAATCATTAAGTTAGTAGTCTTGTTTTTACATATGTAGTTCATTGTTAATACACTTAATGACATGTTTACTTATCATTTATCATGATTAAACATAGTGTATCAATATCTGAATATGATTCATATGTATTTAGTAAGTCGTTGTTATAACGATAATCGTTATATATATCGTTTCGAGTTTCTTAATTCAATAAACTCAATTTTATGTATATAACTCATTGTTAAAATACCTAATGAGATACTTGTGACGACCCGGAAATTTTCGACCAAATTTAAACCTAACCTTTATATGTTTCTGACACGATAAGCAGAATTTGTAATGTTGAATCTCAAAAATTTTGGAACTACATTCATGTAATCAATTACCCTTTGACCGTGTTCGACGATTCACGAACAATTATGTGTATGTAGATATGTATATATAATATATAATATTAACTGAAAACATTAACAAAGTATTAGATATATGATACTTTACATGAACGTATTTGTTTCGATATATTTATCGACAGAATTAAGAGATAATATCAAATGATTGAATTATCAGATACATTATGATATGAATACGGGCCAATGTTATGAGGTCCACTGTGATTTAAGAAATCTATTCTTTTTGACAATATTCGGAAAATGGTAAAGTGATCTATAAGTAAGAACGTGGAGTGTAAATAACTTAGATGTTGGATATCGACAAGTTAAGTAACTCGACATTTTTCATTAAGATGATTTCATACGTTTATTAAACCTTTGAACTTTATCCCATGATTCACCAACAGACTTTTATTTAAAAACTTGAAACCTATTATGAATATATATAATTCTAGTTTTCTAAAATATTTTATGATATAATGATTTAAATTAATATTAAATATATTTATACGCGTATTATATGTACATAGTTTTATACTTTTACTATACTTTAACTTTACCTTTACTTTACTTTTACTTTACTTTACTTTACTTTAACTTTAATAATTCACTTTAATAATTCATACTTTAATAATTCACTTTAATAATTCATACTTTAATAATTCACTTTAATAATTCATACTTTAATAATTCACTTTAATAATTCAAAAATCTATTATAAATAGAATTCAATAGGTTTTATTATTTCATCGAAACTTGAAAATATATTTCTCTAAACTCTCTCAATCGAATTACATATATATATTTACTTAGTATTATTTCAAGATATTATTATTATACATAAAATACTACGACGGAGTTATATTCAGACGATTTCAAAATAAGTTTTCAAACGGAATAGAGCTAAGGAAATTATGGGTTATAGCTATGGAGGTTATGGGTATTGTTCGAGGGTATTGCTCGTGAGGTCAACCTAATGTTTATCATTTTCATTGCGTCTACGTACTTTCCTGCAATATTGAATCACAATATTGATATGTGAGCATTCATATCTTATCTTTTATATATTAATAGTGTATCTCTGACTAGTGTTCGAGTATATATGATTATGCATGTTTGTATGCTTAGTTTCGTCGTTAAATAGTTTATGATAAATCACGAATTTGATACATATGCTACTGAGATAAGGTATATGATATGCATGTCGTTGAAAAGCTAAAAAAAAATTAATAACTTTTCATTTAGAAATCGTGTGGGTTCGATGAACGGATTAAAAGATATGGTCAACTGAATTATTATTAATTTTAATATTATTATTAAAACGATTATTATAATTGTTATCAGTTGATGTTATTACCAAAATTATCTTTATTACTAAAAATTAATATTTTTATTGAAACTATCATTTTATTATTTTTATCATTATTATTATTATCAATATTATTTTATCAAATAAATATGCGTACAAAGATATTTTTATCACACGTAATATAATTACATTAATAATACATACCACTATATTTTTATGATATTAAGTGAATTTTATAAATTTTATTACTTGAGATATATAAAAGTATATTTTTATCATATATGAATTTAAATATAAATTTTTATTTATTAATAAATGACTTGTATTATTTAGTATAATAAGATCTGATAAATATATAAAACGACTATATATAAGTTATATAATAAACATGTATAGATTTTGGAAGTCATTTTGGGTCAAGTTGACTTTTGTTGACTTTTGCATGTCGGTCTCGAGCATTAGGATTGTGATACACTACGACTTGACCTAAATTGTTAGACAGATATTGACGAACATATAAATATATATACTTAATATAGGTTCGTGAATCCGAGATAAACCCTGCACTTGTTCTGTGCCGTCATATACATAATTGCTACGAAATACAGTATTGTGAGTTTCATTACTCCCTTTTTATATATACTTTTGGGCTGAGAATACATGCACCGTTTTATAACTGTTTTACGAAATGGACACAAGTACTAAAAACATATTCTACGTTGAGTTGTACCACTTTGCATATTTTTCCCTAATAGCTTGGTAACTACCATTTACATGCGGTATTGTAAACGCGAATCCTGTTGATAGATCTATCGGGCCTGACAACCCCAACCGGACTGGACGACCAGTATTCAATGGTTGCACAGTACTTCATTTCAGTGACTACACTTGGTACAATGTAGTGAGATTTCATAATAAAGGGAATATGCGACGTTGATTAAATGTTAAGTATGGTTACCAAGTGCTCAACCACTTAGAATATTTTTATTAAAACGTTTATATATATGAAATCATGTGGTCTATCACTATTACAGAAATGGTTGATTATGATAAACTAATGAACTCACCAACCTTTTGGTTGACACTTTAAAGCATGTTTATTCTCAGGTATTAAAGAAATCTTCCGCTGTGCATTAGCTCATTTTAAGGATATTACTTGGAGTCATTCATGACATACTTTGAAAGACGTTGCATTCGAGTCGTTGAGTTCATCAAGATTAATATTAAGTCAATTATAGTTGGATGTAATATGAAATGGTATGCATGCCTGTAAATTTTTCGATGTAAAGAAAGTTTATCTTTTAAAAACAAATGAAACGTTTGTAAAATGTATCATATAGAGGTCAAATACCTCGCGATGTAATCAACTATTGTGAATCGTTTATAATGTATATGAACGGGTCCTTTCAGTTGGTATCAGAGCGGTGGTCTTAGCGAACCAGGTCTGCATTAGTGTGTCTAACTGATAAGTCGTTAGGATGCATTAATGAGTCTGGACTTCGACCGTGTCTGCATGTCAAAAGTTTTGCTTATCATTTCTAGACGGAAATCATCTGTTTATCATCCTTAGAAAATTACCTGCTTATCATTATTAGTCTAGACACGTCTTGCTACATTAATTGCATGAGTAGTGAATAGACAAAATTCATATCTTAGCATATATGCTAAATCATATCTTATCGTATCTGTTACTTTAAACTTTGCCTGACATATCCCGCAAATTCCTCCGTAATCTACAAAATCTTTTGATATATATATATATATATATATATATATATATATATATATATATATATATATATATATATATATATATATATATATATATATATATATAGATATTCTATGTAACTAGAATATCATCCGATAACCAGAAAATCATTTCATATCGAAAAATCCTTTATCCAATCGTACGAAATAGAATTTGTCATCAGTTCAAGTCACTCAGATTCCGAAATGGAATCTCACTCAAGCTCCGAAAGCAGTGTGACTGGAATGGATTAACCAATCAGCCATCATCTATTTTAGATGAATTGGGGGTGGGTTCATAGCCTCTTCAATCATTGGAGACAAGAAGAAGGCGATCCTTTCTATCCACCACATTGCCCTCTTGACGAAGAACCTAAAGCACTTACCGGCGAACCTGTCCAAAACACCATTTTCTCTCTCATTTCCAGAGTATCTCGTCACGATTATATATTACATCAAATTTTAGATGTTATTTATCCGCTCGTCCGAACCGACAATCACCCCGGTGTAATAGAAGAAGTCAACGAGCTTCGCGCTCGGGTAGTGGCTTTGGAGAATATGGTGCAAAGGTTACAAACACCAGCATCAGCACCAGCAGCATAACCAGTACCACCATCATCAACACTAAAAGTACCATTACCACCTCTAACCACAACCGCGTCGTAAACCTCAACTTCACAATCTGTCCCACGAGCATCAACGTCATACGCACCATGGATACCAAGGAGTACCAACAACAATAACTGACGAAGTATTAATTCATAACTTCATTGGAGAAACATTCCGCGGTGATTATGTAATCTCTAAAGTCTTAGAGATTATCTAATCTAGCCCTAACCATAAATTAGTTAAGCGAACCAAAATGATAGAAGGAAGAGTAGAAACTCTGACAAAAAATGGTGTGTGGTTAACAAGCTAAACTTGTTTTACCAACAACATCATCAGTACCGTCAGTCACCAGCATCGTCAGTGCAGTCAGCATCAGAATCAACAACACCTATAACATCACAAACTCCGTCAGTTCAAGAATCACTGTGGACATCATTACGAATCAATAACGTGTATATTGTATCAATGAGTTATGAAGAATTAACTCATTCCCTCTGAAGAAATTATATGTATATATATATATATATATATATATATATATATATATATATATATTTTTTTTTTTTTTGAAATGAAAATAAATCTTTCCGTTCTAAGCTAGTGTGTGTGAATCTTAACTACTCGGTTAATTCATATTACAAATATGCAATAATGTACGTCCTTCGCCCGCAACTTAACCATCGTTAACTACAATCTCTGTCTCAATTCAACAAATTCCAATTCATAATAAATCAAGTATATAATTGATTTTACACTTTCATCATCAATGTACCCGAAACTTTTCAGATAACATCATTCGTATTTTGCGAAGTTCACAAGAATTTAACGAAAACCAACATCACGCCTCAACAAATAACGAAGTATTGATTCATAATTTCAATATTATTGAAGAAATACTTATGTAATCTCTAAAGTCTTCAAGGGATTATTCAATTCTAGTTCCAACCGTAAATCGAATGAGTTTAATTTAGTATTAACTCATTAAAATCTATGTTACATCTGAAGAGAATATATACATATATATTTTCATAAAGACTGTAATAAAATTCTTTTTGTACAAAATATTAATTGTGAATTTTTTTTAACGGGTAGGTAATACCCGATATATATATATATATATATATATATATATATATATATATATATATATTCACAATTAATATATTACATCCTTCGAATCTGATTAAGCAAATTATTAACTATACTTCCTACTTTCACAATAATATACATTCTTTTATAAGAAATCAAAACAACCATACTCATTCAAATTCAATCACCTATTCTGATTTTTGAATTCTCAGAATGCAACTCGAGATATAAGCAAAACCATCACTCTTAGATCCTTACATTTTTTCAAAGCTATACTTTGACTTCAAAACTGTGATAGAACATCACTTTTAATTGTAACACTCAAAAGGATACGAGAATCAATTGAGATTTATGATGAATTTATCCTTTGGATATTGACAATGACAAGCTGCATTTAAAACACTTTGAAATTTCGGAAGACACTTCAAATAAGGAACAATCGAGATGATGATCCAATCACACATTACCCGAAGTCTTGTACCTGAAAAACTCTCGAACCCAAAGTCATAGTTTAACACGTACCCGCGTTGAATTCTTTAGCATTTATTAGCAAAAACAACCTTACGATTCTTTTCAAAGTAGCCAATTTTGTCACAGCTCCAACAAGTCAACTTCGACTTTTCAGTAAAACTAATTTTATTATAACTTCGATAGATACGCTGCCCTTTCACCATCGTTACTGGGGAACCTTTCATATCTCACCACATTAGCAGTAAACTTATCAACAACTTCATTAACCTTCGACTTAAACCTCTCCGAAAAGTCACTATACTTATTCATTGAAACTCCATCTCTTACTCATCCGTATCTTGCAACAAGAATTGCCATACCAATTACTGAAAATCAGCAATCAGTATTTTGAAATCTTGCAGCGTTTCTACTTCAATAGTTATATATACATATAACGTCTATCTCCTAAACTTATACACTTCGAATGTGAAGTTTCTGAAAAACATCTCAAACTGTGAATTAGTTCTCGAAATGCTAATGAAGCAGCAGAAACTGTAAACGACTTTAAATGTCAAAAGTTTGATGACAAAGAATAATGTGTTGGTAAAGCCCAGAAAAAGAGAAGAGTTGGTACTGAACAATGGATTGAGCAGACCGTGAAGGAGACCAAGGACAAATACAAGGACCAAAGTCTGTATTTAAAGAATCTTGATGATTCTGTTTCTGACGAAGTCATTAACGAATACCTTGCTCCTGACTCTAAACCTTTGCAGACCTTATTCTTCATCATCATCTTATCTTAAATATTATAAGATATCTTCGTATCTCTCATTATACATATTCTCCATATTTCAGGAGATATTTTCACAACTATTCTTATCTGAGATCATTTATCTCTCCATAATATCTGCAACATAAAATAAACTGTGTTGGTTTCTAAATTCTGAAAAAAATTCAAATATGAATGTTTTGAAGTAGTGTTGGGAACTGAAGCATGAGTTAGTATAATATAATGACACTTGATCAACGTGATTATATTACAGTAATTCATGTTGAGTTTCTAATGGAACGTGATGATTCACAGAACATACCGTCATCATGTGCCATTTACACGACTCTTACATTCTACCAAATCTCCAAACATATTAAGAACATATCTTACTGATAGTTCTATCTTTCCAGATATTCTGGTAATTTGCCAAATCAAGATCGTACCATTACGATTTCCTTCTTAGAACATTAACTATGTTCATCCAAAACTTCATACCTACTAATTCTGGACCATTATTCGCTTGACTTAAAGCCGGGAAGAGACAACAAAAGTATGAAACTCCAAAATGTAAGGGAGAATATAAAGTCCAATAACAACACATAAATTACAAACTGTGTATATCAATGTTTATCGCAACATAAAGACACGGGAGAATTAAAAACACTATAACCCCAAGGGCGAAGTAGAAGAAAACAGATTCCTCCGGTGGAAGTTGGAAAAGGAGAATGATTGTTGCGATAGTAAGGATAAGGACAAGGATTAGAACTGGATTAAGCATTTTCGCAATCTTTTGAAATTGGAATTGAGTATAGAAGTGGTAAAAACTAATGAAATGTAAAAGGTAAATATATAAGGGAAATATCAGACTTAGTAATCGGGACAGATCATCGCATTTAATTAAAAAAATCCTAATTTCCTTAAATCTCGAAGAAACAGATCATATAGATTTCCAAGATTTTTTTTTTGAATCCCTTGAATTCCGAAATTCAACCATGACTACGTCAAAAATTATGACGAAACTTATTTTCCTCATTCCACTATTTTGTGATAGCTTCACTCATACCTTTAGAGTAATCGGATCATTTTATCCATATTACTCTATGGTAATAAAATTCTATCTATCAACACATATCCGTCATGAAAACATTTTTATGGTTAGCCATGACGACCTCGATCAAATTTCGGGACGAAATTTCTTTAACGGGTAGGTACTGTGATGACCCGGAAATTTCCGACCAAATTTAAACCTAACCTTTATATGTTTCTGACACGATAAGCAGAATTTGTAATGTTGAATCTCAAAAAGTTTGGAACTACATTCATGTAATCAATTACCCTTTGACCGTGTTCGACGATTCACGAACAATTATGTGTATATAGATATGTATATATAATATATAATATTAACAGAAAACATTAACAAAGTATTAGATATATGATACTTTACATGAACATATTTGTTTCGATATATTTATCGACAGAATTAAGAGATAATATCAAATGATTGAATTAGCAGATACATTATGATATGATTACGGGCCAATGTTATGAGGTCCACTGTGATTTAAGAAATCTATTCTTTTTGACAATATTCGAAAAATGGTAAAGTGATCTATAAGTAAGAACGTGGAGTGTAAATAACTTAGATGTTGGATATCGACAAGTTAAGTAACTCGACATTTTTCATTAAGATGATTTCATACGTTTATTAAACCTTTGGACTTTATCCCATGATTCACCAACAGACTGTAATTTAAAAACTTTAAACCTATTATGAATATATATAATTCTACTTTTCTAAAATGTTTTATGATATAACGATTTAAATTAATATTAAATATATTTATACGCGTATTATACGTACATAGTTTTATACTTTTACTATACTTTAACTTTACCTTTACTTTACTTTTACTTTACTTTTACTTTACTTTAACTTTAATAATTTACTTTAATAATTCATACTTTAATAATTCACTTTAATAATTCATACTTTAATAATTCACTTTAATAATTCATACTTTAATAATTCACTTTAATAATTCATACTTTAATAATTCAATTTAATAATTCAAAAATCTATTATAAATAGAATTCAATAGGTTTCATTATTTCATAGAAATTTGAAAATATATTTCTCTAAACTCTCAATCGAATTACATATATATATATTTACTTAGTATTATTTCAAGATATTATTAGTATATATAAAATACTACGACGGAGTTATATTCAGACGATTTCAAAATAAGTTTTCAAACGGGATAGAGCTAAGGAAATTATGGGTTATAGCTATGGAGGTTATGGGTATTGTTCGAGGGTATTGCTTGTGAGGTTAACCTAACGTTTATCATTTTCGTTGCGTCTACGTACTTTCCTGCAATATTGAATCACAATATTGATACGTGAGCATTCATATCTTATCTTTTATATATTAATAGTGTATCCCTGACTAGTGCTCGAGTATATATGATTATGCATGTTTGTATGCTTAGTTTTGTCGTTAAATAGTTTATGATAAATCACGAATTTGATACATATGCTACTGAGATAAGGTATATGATATGCATGTCGTTGAAAAGCTAAAGAAAAATTAATAACTTTTCATTTAGAAATCGTGTGGGTTCGATGAACGGATTAAAAGATATGGTCAACTGAATTATTATTAATTTTAATATTATTATTAAAACGATTATTATAATTGTTATCAGTTGATGTTATTACTAAAATTATCTTTATTACTAAAAATTAATATTTTTATTGAAACTATCATTTTATTATTTTTATCATTATTATTATTATCTATATTATTTTATCAAATAAATATGCGTACAAAGATATTTTTACCACACGTAATATAATTACATTAATAATACATACCACTGTATTTTTATGATATTAAGTGAATTTTATAAATTTTATTACTTAAGATATATAAAAGTATATTTTTATCATATATGAATTTAAATATAAATTTTTATTTATTAATAAATGACTTGTATTATTTAGTATAATAAGATCTGATAAATATATAAAACGACTATATATAAGTTATATAATAAACATGTATAGATTTTGGAAGTCATTTTGGGTCAAGTTGACTTTTGTTGACTTTTGCATGTCGGTCTCGAGCATTAGGATTGTGATACACTACGACTTGACCTAAATTGTTAGACAGATATTGACCAACATATAAATATATATACTTAATATAGGTTCGTGAATCCGAGACAAACCCTGCACTTGTTCAGTGCCGTCATATGCATAATTGCTACGAAATACAGTATTGTGAGTTTCATTACTCCCCTTTTATATATATTTTTGGGCTGAGAATACATGCACTGTTTTATAACTGTTTTACGAAATGGACACAAGTACTAAAAACATATTCTACGTTGAGTTGTACCACTTTGCATGGTTTTCCCTAATAGCTTGGTAACTACCATTTACATGCGGTATTGTAAACGCGAATCCTGTTGATAGATCTATCGGGCCTGACAACCCCAACCGGACTGGACGACCAGTATTCATCGGTTGCACAGTACTTCGTTTCAGTGACTACACTTGGTACAGTGTAGTGAGATTTCATAATAAAGGGAATATGCGACGTTGATTAAATGTTAAGTATGGTTACCAAGTGCTCAACCACTTAGAATATTTTTATTAAAACGTTTATGTATATGAAATCTTGTGGTCTATTACTATTACAGAAATGGTTGATTATGATAAACTAATGAACTCACCAACCTTTTGGTTGATACTTTAAAGCATGTTTATTCTCAGGTATTAAAGAAATCTTCCGCTGTGCATTAGCTCATTTTAAGGATATTACTTGGAGTCATTCATGACATACTTTGAAAGACGTTGCATTCGAGTCGTTGAGTTCATCAAGATTAATATTAAGTCAATTATAGTTGGATGTAATATGAAATGGTATGCATGCCTGTAAATTTTTCGATGTAAAGAAAGTTTGTCTTTTAAAAACAAATGAAACGTTTGTAAAATGTATCATATAGAGGTCAAATACCTCGCGATGTAATCAACTATTATGAATTGTTTATAATGTATATGAACGGGTCCTTTCAATACTTACTTATCATAATATCATGTTAACTATATATATAATAATATATATGTCATCATATAGTTTTTACAAGTTTTAACGTTCGTGAATCACCAGTCAACTTGGGTGGTCAATTGTCTATATCAAACCTATTTCAATTAATCAAGTCTTAACAAGTTTGATTGCTTAACATGTTGGAAACACTTAATCATGTAAATAACAATTTCATTTAATATATATAAACATGTAAAAGTTCGGGTCACTACAATATTTGACGAGTACGGTTGTCTAGGACGTATTCATATCTAAGAAACAAGCGAAGACCGGTAAGTGTTTCGCTTTCATTAAATTTATGGGTGTCAAACATGTGTTAGCTATGGAAAATCGAATTTCTAATGTTTGGATTGGTAATTTTCATTTGTTTGTGGAAGCATCGAAATATGAACCTGTTGCCAAGAAACCTGTTATTCCCAAACCATTGTTAGTGCTCCTGTTATGATTTCTACTGTTAATAAGGATAAGCATGATGGGCATCACGACGGGTCTTCTTACGCATCTAGGGTTTCAGGTGGTAAGACCATTCATAGAAAATTGGTGATTGAGGGGCCTGATTTGGTTACTATTAAGAAAGATGACCATATTTTGATGGCAAAGGTCAAGGAATTTAGTGCTTTGTACACAGTTTATCGATTGATCATCGCTGAGGGGTTTGTGGACTTTAAGATCCAACATGTTGGAGGTTTGTGGGTTTGGGTCATGTTCAATTCCGAATCAAGTTTGAATGCGTTTAAAGGTAATGTAAACCTAATGTCACCGTTTTCTAACATGAGAGATGCTTCGAATAATTTTATTGTTGATGAGCTGATCGTGTGGATTGAAATATCAGGCATGCCAACATGTACGTGGGGCAAAAATGCTTTCAAGAAAGTTGCATCACGTTTTGGTCGTTTTCTCTTTTTTGAAGCTAAAAGCAAAGTTCCAACATCGTCTGGAAGAGTTTGTATCGCTACACAATCAAAAAATATTGTCTCTACAACCGAGGTAATTGAAGTAAATGCGGTTTGTTGATTAAGATTCCAATGATAATATTCAAAAGTTAATCACTCGGTTTTGATGATGACACAGTGGTTAATCATATGCAAGTCGACATGAGTTCATGAGCCTAAACTATCTCTAGCACAAGACCAATGCATAAGTAAAAATGATATGCGGCTGAACCACGGTCGACCGTGATGCTGACTGTGTGTGTCCTGTACCAACGAATTCAAGTTTGTTTAAAACTGTCAATCTACGGCTACCATCACGGTTGACCGCAACCCGACCGCAGTTTTCTCTGTTACCAAAATTATCCGCTTTAAGATAGACCACTTTGAGGCATCTATTATTTATAAAACCTTTTTAAACACACTTATAATAGTTTCCCTTTTTGATCTCAAAAGAGCTTTGAACCAAAAGTGTAGTGACCCGAACTTTTCCATGATTATTCCATGATTATATATTAAATGAAAACTATATTTGCATGATTAAATGATTCTAACATGTTAAGCAATCAAACTTGTTAAGACTTGATTATTTGAAATGAGTTTCATGTAGACAATTGATCACCCAAGTTGACCGGCGATTCACGAACGTTAAAACTTGTAAAAACAACATGATGATATATATATGGACATATATATGGTTAACATGAGATTATGATAAGTAATTATCTCACTAAGTATATTAACAATGTGTGATATACATAAAAAATGAGAATATTGAATTATGAAGCTCGAAACGATATACATAACGATTATCGTTATAACAACGTGTCACTAAATACATATGTATTGTATTAAGATATTGATATACTATATTTAACACGATAAAATGATAATTAAGTATATCATTGAGTGTATTAACATTGAACTATACAAGTAAGATGAGACTACTAACTTAAGGATTTCGAAACAATATATATATATATATATATATATATATATATATATATATATATATATATATATATATATATATATATATATATATATATATATATATATATATATATAACGATTATCATTGTAATAGTATTTTAACATATATATATGATGTCAAGATATACACATACACCATGTTATCATGTTAACATAACAATTTAACATCTCATTTAAGTATAATAACAATGAATTAATTACATTTAACAAGATCGTTAACTTAAAGGTTTCAAAACAACACTTACATGTAACGACTAATGATGACTTAACGAGTCAGTTAAAATGTATATACATGTAGTGTATTTAGATGTATTAGTACACTTTTGAAAAACTTCAAGACACATATCAAAGTACTTATACTTAACAAAAATGCTTACAATTACATCCTCATTCATTTTCATCAACAATTCTACTCGTATGCACCCGTATTCGTACTCGTACAATACACAGCTTCTAGATGTATATACTATTGGTATATACACTTTAATGATCAGCTCCTTAGCAGCCCATGTGAGTCATTAAACATGTGGGAACCATCATTTGGCAACTAGCATGAAATATCTCACAAAATTACAAAAAATATTATAAATCATTCATGACTTATTTACATGTAAACAAAATTACACATCCTTTATATCTAATCCATATACCAACGACCAAAAACACCTAAAAACACTTTAATTATTCAATTTTCTTCATCTAATTGATCTCCCTCTAAGTGTTCTTCATAAATTCTATAAGTTCTAGTTTCATAAAATCAAGAATACTTTCAAGTTTACAAGTCTACTTCCAAGCTTTCTAATCCATTCCAAGTAATCATCTAAGATCAAGAAACCTCTATTATTTATAGTAGGTTATCATTCTAATTCAAGGTAATATTCATATTCAAACTTTAATTCGATTTCTATAACTATAAATTATCTTAATTCGAGTAAAAATCTTACTTGAACTTGTTTTTGTGTCATGATTCTACTTCAAGAACTTTCAAGCCATCCAAGATCCTTTGAAGCTAGATCAATTTTTGTCACTTCTAGTATTTTTACCTACTAAACTTAAGGTAGTAATGATGTTCATAACATCATTCGATTCATATATATATAACTTTCTTATTCGAAGATTTGAACATGTAATCACTAGAACAGGGTTTAGTTAATTCTAAACTTGTTCGTAAATAAAGTTAATCCTTCTAACTTGACTTTTAAAATAAAATAAAAATGTGTTCTATATCTATATGATATGCTAACTTAATGATTTAAACTCTGGAAACACGAAAAATACCGTAAAACCGGACATACGCCGTTGTAGTATCACCGCGGGCTGTTTTGGGTTTGATAATTAAAAACTATGATAAACTTTGATTTAAAAGTTGTCCTTCTGGGAAAATGATTTTTCTTATTAACATGAAACTATATCCAAAAATCATGGTTAAACTCAAAGTGGAAGTATGTTTTTCAAAATGGTCATCAAGACGTCGTTCTTTCGACTGAAATGACTACCTCTTACAATATTGACTTGTAATCTGTATTTCTGACTATAAACTTATACTTTTCTATTTAGTTTCATAAACGTAAGTTCAATATGAAACCATAGCAACTTGAATCACTCAAAACGGATTTAAAACGAAGAAATTATGGGGAAAACAAGATTGGATAATTTTGCTTGTTGTAGCTACGTGAAATTTGTAACAAATCTATAAAAATCATAACTTAACTAACTTATATTATATTATACATGTATTCTAACATATATTATGTAATCTTGGGATACCATAGACACGAATACAATGTTTTGACATATCATATCGACCCATCTATATATATATATTTCGGAACAACCATATACACTCTATATGCAGTAATGCTGGAGTTAGCTATACAAGGTTGAGGTTGATTCCAAAATAATATATATACTTTGAGTTGTGATCTAGCCTGAGACTTGTATACACTGGGTCGTGGATTGATTCGAGATATTATATATTGATTTATTTCTGTACATCTAACTGTGGACAACTAGTTGTAGGTTGCTAACGAGGACTGCTGACTTAACAAACTCAAATCATTAAAACGTAATAATAATGTTGTAAATATATTTTGATCATACTTTGATATATATGTACATATTTTTTATAGGTCCGTGAATCAACCCGTGGCCAAGTCTTAATTCCCGACGAAGTAAAAATCTGTGAAAGTGAGTTATAGTCCCAATTTTAAAAATCTAATATTTTTGGGATGAGAATACATGCAATTTTATAAATGTTTTACAAAATAGACACAAGTACGTGAAACTACTTTCTATGGTTGAATGATCGAAGCCGAATATGCCCCCTTTTGCTTGGTAACCTAAGAATTAGTAAACCAGTTTACTAATTGACGCGAATCCTTAAGATAGATCTATTGGGCCCAACTAACCCCATCCGTTGTAGCGGATGCTTTAGTACTTTGAGTTTTTATATCATGTCCGATGGATGTCCCGGAATGATGGGGATATTCTTATTTGCATCTTGTTAATGTCGGTTACCAGGTGTTCACCATATGAATGATTTTTATCTCTATGTATGGGATGATGTTTATGAAAAATGAAAATATGAAATCTTGTGGTCTGTTATTACGATTGATAAATATATAGGTTAAACCTTTAACTCACCAATATTTTTGTTGACGTTTTAAGCATGTTTATTCTCAGGTAATTATTAAGAGCTTCCGCTATTGCATACTAAATTAAGGACAAAATTTGGAGTCCATGCTTGTATAATATTGTTTGAAAACTGCATTCGAAGACATATATTGTTGTGTAATATTATTGTAAACCATTATGTAATGGTCGTATGAAAACGCTATATTTTTTATTATCATTTTAAACCTTTATCGATAAAATAAAGGTTATGGTTTGTTTTAAAATCGAATGCAGTCTTTGAAAAACGTCTTATATAGAGGTCAAAACCTCGCAACGAAATCAATTAATATGGAACGTTTATAATCAATATGAACGGGACATTTCAGTTGGTATCCGAGCGTTGGTCTTAGAGAACCAGAAAATTGCATTAGTGTGTCTTACCGAGTTTGTTAGGATGCATTAGTGAGTCTGGACTTCGACCGTATTTTCTTTAAAAATGATTGCTTAACACTTTTTGTTGGAAACTATATATTATTAACATGTAAATATTATGTGATATATTAATCTCTTAATGTGTTTGATATTGTGTGATAGATGTCTACTTCTAGTACAAATCCCATTGACTCACCTAATAATAATGAAGAGTCGAATATAGATTGGGAAGACTCACAAATTCCCGAAGAGGAACCGGAAGAAGAGGAACCGGAAGAAGAGGAATCGGAAGAAGAGGAACCGGAAGAAGAAGAGGTTCCAGAGGAGGAAATATTAAAAACCACTGAAAAACAAATAAATAAAAGAAAACCCTCAACCAATGGACCAAAATTAATAATGGTCAATGGTGTTTCCGCCGAGGAAGCAAAATATTGGGAAGATTACCAATTTTCTGATGAATCGGATCCCGACGAGGATTTTGATGATGTTATAGAAATTACCCCAACTCAATTTAATAAGGCAAAAGAGAATAATAAGGGAAAGGGCATCAAAATAGAGAAACCTGATTCCGACCCCGATGAACATTATGTGTATCGTAAACGCCCGTATTTCTTAGATTTTAACAATAATTCGGGAACATCTAGGCCACCAGGTTTTTCTAAACCATTTGTGAAAATGACGGCTCGTATTAGAGGATCACCAGGTATCCCTAGGAAATTAGCCAAACGAACTAAGTTCGAAGAAGAAAAAACGAGTGAGCCAGAATAAAGAGTTGTAATTATGCTGTGTAATATATGTATTGTAGTGTGTTTGTATTTTTATGTTATATGTAAAAATTGCTTGTATTGTTTATTAAGTATCTTTTATGAATCTAACCCTCGTCTATTTTTACAGTACAATAACACAAAATGGATGTTAAGGATAGACAACCAAAAATTTTAGAAGACCTACCCGGGGACATGATTGATGAAATCTTGTCTAGTGTCGGTCAGAATTCGTCGGCACAATTATTTAGGGCAAAATTAGTTTGTAGAACATTTGAAGAACATTCCAGGCATGCCTTAGTTTATAAAAGGCTTTCTTTTGAAAGATGGGGTATATCACATTAGGGAGACCTTCAGTTACTACGTGTTTTCTTTAAAGCGTTAAATGCGGGGAACCCAAGTGCAATTTTACGCTACGGGTTAAGAACCTATTTTGACTCAACATATCCCACATAGGACTTCGTGCTTTAGAAAGAGCTTCTAACATGCAACATAAAGAAGCATGTTATGTCTACGGGTTAGTAATGTTCGCTTCTCACCAAATTGAGAAAAAGAACATAGGATTGCAACTACTAAATAAAACATTTCCACAAGTGATGGATTCGGTAGTTGGGGTAAGAAACAAGGTTTTTAGATTGTTACGGGGCTGTTGGGCATTACGAAACCCTTGTCCTTTTGACGACGTTACAACATGCTGCCTAGCTAACGGTCACAATGGTTATCTGCCATATAACCAAGGATGGGAAATAATATTAGTACAACCAGAATGCATGACTTGTTTCTGGTCTTATGAATTACGTGTCTTTATTGCCTTTATTGAACGACTTGCGTATTAACTAGGATTGTCTTCGAAACTACTTTGTATCAAAGTTATTGTGTGCTATATTTTATTCTATATGTAAAATAGCGGTATTGTAAATTTGTAAAATATTGTATAAAAGTTTGAACGCAAAATTTATTGTAATCAGTTTTTCATATAGAATTGTAGTAGTTGAATTGTATGTTAGCTACTAAGTATGAACTTAACGGGTAGGTACTACCCGAATTAAAACTTATAAAATGCTAATATGAAGAAAAAGCTTTTATAAATAAGTTCATATTATGCTACAAAATACTATTGACTACTTTAATATTCTATATGATTAACTCAATTCTTTTGGCTATTTTTGAAGGAAATGACACCGACGACTCGTCAAAACTTGAACATAAGTGAGGAAGACTTCCGTGTTTTCCTTGCTGCGAACATAGTCGCAGTGCAGGCCGTAATGCAAAATAACAACAATAACTCTGGTTCTAGTAGTGGAACAAATTCCACAAGAAATCGTGTAGGATGCTCTTACAAAGAATTCACTGCCTGCAAACTTTTGGAATTTGATGGAACCGAGAGTCCAATCAGATTGAAACGGTGGACCGAGAAGGTTGAATTGGTGTTTGCCATAAGTAAATGTACTGAAGAAGACAAAGTAAAGTACGCTACACATACCTTCACAGGTACGGCGTTAACATGGTGGAATACCTATCTCGAGCAGGTAAGACAAGATGCTGCTTACGTACTACCATGGTCAGCATTCAAGCAATTGATGAACGAGCAGTATCGTCCCAGAAACGAGGTCAATAAGCTCAAGGTAGAGCTTAGAGGATTACGAACGCAAGTTTTTGATATCACCACGTACGAACGATGATTCACAGAGTTGTGCCTATTGTGTCCCAGAACGTTCGAAGACGAAGAAGGGAAGATCGACGCATTTGAAAAAAGGGTTACCGGAAAGGATTCAAGAAGATGTAAGTTCACACGAGCCCGACTCCATACAAAAGGCAAGTCGAATGGCTCACAAACTAGTGAACCAGATCGAAGGAATGATTAAAGAGCAGGCGGCCGAAGAGGCTAACATGAAACAAGTCAAGAGAAAGTGGGAAGAAACCAGTGACAAGAGTCACCAATACAACAACAACAGTCACAACCACAATCGCAATAACTATCCCAATAACCGCAACATCAATCGCAACAACAACTTCAACAAACATCCTAACAACAACTACAAAAACTGTCCCAACAACAATAATAACAACAACAACAACAATAACAATCCCAACAACAACCTCAATAACAACAATGGCAACAAAAACCAAAAACAGCCATGCCAAAGGTGTGAAGAGCATCACCCGGGGTTCTGCATGACATTTTGCAACAGGTGTAAAAGAAATGGTCATAGCGCGACGAAGTGCAAGATCTACGGACCAATGCATAACAGAACTAAAAGAACAAATAATTTCGGAACAAATAATACCGCCATAGTTTGTTTTGGATGTGAAAAATCGGGCCACTTAAGTAGAAATTGCCTGAATTAGGGGAATACTAATGGGCAGGGCCGCGGAAGAGTTTTCAATATTAATACGGCAGAAGCGCAGGAAGACCCGGAGCTTGTTACGGGTACGTTTCTTATTGACAATAAATCTTCTTATGTTTTATTTGATTCGGGTGCGGATAGAAGCTATATGAGTAGAGATTTTTGTGCTAAACTAAGTTACCCACCGATGCCCTTGGATAGTAAATTTTTACTCGAATTAGCAAACGGTAATTTAATTACAGCAGATAATATATGTCGGAATCGAGAAATTAAATTGGTTAGCGAAACATTTAAGATTGACATGATACCAGTTGAGTTAGGGAGTTTTGATGTGATAATCGGTATGGACTGGTTGAAAGAAGTGAAAGCAGAGATCGTTTGTTACAAAAATGCAATTCGCATTATACGAGAAAAAGGAAAACCCTTAATGGTGTACGGAGAAAAGAGCAACGCGAAGTTAAATCTTATTAGTAATCTGAAGGCGCAAAAACTAATAAGAAAAGGTTGCTATGCTGTGCTAGCACACGTCGAGAAAGTCAATTCCGATGAAAAGAACATCAATGATGTTCCCGTTGCAAAAGAATTTTCCGATATATTTTCGAAAGAATTACCGGGACTACCTCCACACCGATCTGTTGAATTTCAAATAGACCTTGTACCGGGAGCTACACCAATAGCTCGTGCTCCATACAGACTCACACCCAACGAAATGAAGGAACTTCAGAGCCAATTACAAGAACTTTTAGAGCGTGGTTTAATTCGACCAAGCACATCACCGTGGGGAGCTCCTGTTTTGTTTGTCAAAAAGAAAGATGGTACATTTAGATTATGTATCGACTATAGAGAGTTGAACAAACTTACCATCAAGAACCGTTATCCACTACCGAGAATCGACGATTTATTTGATCAGCT
Organism: Rutidosis leptorrhynchoides; assembly: GCF_046630445.1. NCBI lineage: Eukaryota > Viridiplantae > Streptophyta > Magnoliopsida > Asterales > Asteraceae > Rutidosis > Rutidosis leptorrhynchoides. The sequence continues at coordinate 345,114,592 of NC_092337.1, forward strand.
GCAAGGTTCGTCAGTGTACTCGACGAATGATTTACGTTCTGGATATCATCAAATGCGGGTGAAGGAGGATGATATTCCAAAAACTGCTTTTAGGATGCGTTACGGTCATTACGAGTTTATGGTTATGCCGTTTGGATTGACTAACGCACCAGCTATGTTCATGGACCTCATGAACCGAGTGTGTGGGCCATATCTTGATAAATTTGTCACTGTCTTCATCGATGACATACTTATTTACTCAAAGAATGATCAAGAGCACGGTGAGCATTTGAGAAAGGTGTTAGAATTATTGAGGAAGGAAAAATTGTACGCTAAGTTTTCTAAGTGTGCATTTTGGTTGAAAGAAGTTCAATTCCTCGGCCACATAGTGAACAAAGAAGGTATTCAGGTGGATCCGACAAAGTTTGAAACCGTTGAAAAGTGGAAAACCCCGAAAACTCCAAAGCATATACACCAATTTTTAGGAGTGGCTGGTTACTACAGAAGGTTCATCCAAGATTTTTCCAAAATAGCAAAACCCTTGACTGCATTAACGCATAAAGGGAAGAAATTTGAATGGAAGGATGAGCAGGAGAAAGCATTTCAATTGTTGAAGAAAAAGTTAACTACGGCACCTATATTGTCATTGCCTGAAGGGAATGATGATTTTGTGATATATTGTGACGCCTCAAAGCAAGGCCTCGATTGTGTATTAATGCAATGAATGAAGGTAATTGCTTATGCGTCCAGATAATTGAAGATTCACGAGCAAAATTATACGACTCACGATTTGGAATTGGGGGATGTTGTTTTTGCATTAAAGACTTGGAGGCACTACTTATATGGGGTCAAAAGTATTATATATACCGACCACAAAAGTCTCAAACATATATTTAATCAGAAACAACTGAACATGAGACAGCGTAGGTGGATTGAACTATTGAATGATTACGACTTTGAGATTCGTTACCACCCGGGGAAGGCAAATGTGGTAGCCGACGCCTTGAGCAGAAAGGATAGAGAACCTATACGAGTAAAAACTATGAATATAATTATTCATACTAACCTTACTACTCAAATAAAGGAGGCGCAACAGGGAGTTTTAAAAGAGGGAAATTTGAAGAATGAAATACCCAAAGGATCGGAGAAACATCTTAATATTCGAGAAGACGGAACTTGGTATAGGGCTGAAAGAATTTGGGTACCAAAGTTTGGAGGTATAAGAGAAATGGTACTTAAGGAAGCACATAAAACCAGATACTCAATACATCTCGGAGGGGGAAAGATGTACAAAGATCTCAAGAAGCACTTTTGGTGGCCGGGTATGAAAGCCGATAATTGCTAGATATGTGGGAGAATGTTTGACGTGTTCTATGGTCAAAGCTAAACATTAAAAACCATCAGGTCTACTTCAACAACCTAAAATCTCGGAATGAAAATGGGAAAACATTACCATGGATTTTATTACTAAATTGCCAAGGACTGCAAGTGGTTATGATACTATTTGGGTAATAGTCGATCGTCTCACCAAGTCAGCACACTTTCTGCCAATGAGAGAAGATGATAAAATAGAGAAGTTGGCGAGATTATACTTAAAGGAAGTTGTCTCCAGACATGGAATACCAATCTCTATTATCTTTGATAGAGATGGCAGATTTGTTTTAAGGTTTTGGCAGACGTTGCAACAAGCATTGGGAACTCGTCTAGACATGAGTACTATCGATCATCCACAAACCGATGGGCAAAGTGAGAGGACTATACAAACTCTTGAAGACATGCTACGAGCATGTGTTATTGACTTTGGAAACATCTGGGATCGACACCTACCGTTAGCAGAATTTTCCTACAACAATAGTTATCACTCAAGTATCGAGATGGCACCGTTTGAGGCATTTTACGGTAGAAAGTTCAGGTCTCCGATCTGTTGGAGTGATGTTAGGGATAGACAAATTACGGGTCCGGAGATAATTCAAGAAACTACCGAGAAGATCATCCAGATTCAACAACGGTTGAAAACCGCCCAAAGTCAACAAAAGAGTTACGCGGACATTAAAAGAAAGGATATAGAATTTGAAAATGGGGATATGGTCATGCTTAAGGTTTCATCTTGGAAAGGTATTGTTCGATTTGGTAAATAGGGGAAACTAAATCCAAGGTACATTGGGCCTTTCAAGATTATAGATCGTGTTGGACCAGTTACCGACTTGACTTACCACTACAACTCGCCGGGGTACATAATACCTTTCATGCCTCGAATCTGAAGAAATGTTTTACTAAATAAGATCTCACTATTCCGTTACACAAAATCCAAATCAATGAAAAACTTCAATTCATCGAAGAACCCGTCGAAATAATGGATCGTGAGGTTAAAAGACTTAAGCAAAATAAAATACCAATTGTTAAGGTTCGATAGAATTCTCATAGAGGAACCGACTTCACCTGGGAATGTGAAGATCAGATGAAGAAGAAATACCCGCACCTATTTCCAGAAGATGCGTCAACACTTCCAACAGCTTAAAATTTCAGGACGAAATTTATTTAACGGGTAGGTACTGTAGTGACCCGAAATTTTCCATGATTATTCCATGATTATATATTAAATGAAAACTATATTTGCATGATTAAATGTTTCCAACATGTTAAGCAATCAAACTTGTTAAGACTTGATTATTTGAAATGAGTTTCATGTAGACAATTGACCACCCAAGTTGACCGGCGATTCACGAACGTTAAAACTTGTAAAAACAACATGATGATATATATATGGACATATATATGGTTAACATGAGATTATGATAAGTAAGTATCTCACTAAGTATATTAACAATGTGTGATATACATAAAAAATGAGAATATTGAATTATGAAGCTCGAAACGATATACATAACGATTATCGTTATAACAACGTCTCACTAAATACATATGTATTGTATTAAGATATTGATATACTATATTTAACATGATAAAATGATAATTAAGTATATCATTGAGTGTATTAACAATGAACTATACAAGTAAGATGAGACTACTAACTTAAGGATTTCGAAACAATATATATATGTAACGATTATCGTTGTAATAGTATTTTAACATATATATATGATGTTAAGATATATACATACACCATGTTATCATGTTAACATAACAATTTAACATCTCATTTAAGTATAATAACAATGAATTAATTACATTTAACAAGATCGTTAACTTAAAGGTTTCAAAACAACACTTACATGTAACGACTAACGATGACTTAACGACTCAGTTAAAATGTATATACATGTAGTGTATTTAGATGTATTAGTACACTTTTGAAAGACTTCAATACACATATTAAAGTACTTCTACTTAACAAAAATGCTTACAATTACATCCTCATTCATTTTCATCAACAATTCTACTCGTATGCACCCATATTCGTACTCGTACAATACACAGCTTCTAGATTTATATACTATTGGTATACACACTTCAATGATCAGCTCCTTAGCAGCCCATGTGAGTCATTAAACATGTGGGAACCATCATTTGGCAACTAGCATGAAATATCTCACAAAATTACAAAAAATATTATAAATCATTCATGAATTATTTAGATGAAAACAAACTTACACATCCTTTATATCTAATCCATATACCAATGACCAAAAACACCTACAAACACTTTCATTCTTCAATTTTCTTCATCTAATTGATCTCTTTCAAGTTCTATCTTCAAATTCTAAGTGTTCTTCATAAATTCTATAAGTTCTAGTTTCATAAAATCAAGAATACTTTCAAGTTTACAAGTCTACTTCCAAGCTTTCTAATCCATTCCAAGTAATCATCTAAGATCAAGAAACCTCTGTTATTTATAGTAGGTTATCATTCTAATTCAAAGTAATATTTATATTCAAACTTTTATTCGATTTCTATAACTATAAACTATCTTAATTCGAGTAAAAATCTTACTTGAACTTGTTTTTGTGTCATGATTCTACTTCAAGAACTTTCAAGCCATCCAAGATCCTTTGAAGCTAGATCAATTTTTGTCACTTCCAGTAGGTTTACCTACTAAACTTAAGGTAGTAATGATGTTCATAACATCATTCAATTCATATATATATAACTATCTTATTCGAAGATTTGAACATGTAATCACTAGAACATAGTTTAGTTAATTCTAAACTTGTTCGCAAATAAAGTTAATCCTTCTAACTTAACTTTTAAAATAAACTAAACACGTGTTCTATATCTATATGATATGCTAACTTAATGATTTAAAATCTGGAAACACGAAAAACACCGTAAAACCGGACATACGCCGTTGTAGTATCACCGCGGGCTGTTTTGGGTTTGATAATTAAAAACTATGATAAACTTTGATTTAAAAGTTTTCCTTCTGGGAAAATGATTTTTCTTATTAACATGAAACTATATCCAAAAATCATGGTTAAACTCAAAGTGAAAGTATGTTTTTCAAAATGGTCATCAAGACGTCGTTCTTTCGACTGAAATGACTACCTCTTACAATATTGACTTGTAATCTAAATTTCCGACTATAAACTCATACTTTTCTGTTTAATTTCATAAAATTAAGTTCAATATGAAACCATAGCAACTTGAATCACTCAAAACGGATTTAAAACGAAGAAATTATGGGTAAAACAATATTGGATAATTTTGCTTGTTGTAGCTACGTGAAATTTGTAACAAATCTATACAAATCATAAATTAACTAACTTATATTGTATTATGCATATATTCTAACATATATTATGTAGTCTTGGGATACCATAGACACGAATACAATGTTTTGACATATCATATCGACCCATATATATATATATATATATATATATATTTCGGAACAACCATAGACACTCTATATGCAGTAATGCTGGAGTTAGCTATACAGGGTTGAGGTTGATTCCAAAATAATATATATACTTTGAGTTGTGATCTAGCCTGAGACTTGTATACACTGGGTCGTGGATTGATTCGAGATATTATATATTGATTTATTTCTGTACATCTAACTGTGGACAACTAGTTGTAGGTTACTAACGAGGACTGCTGACTTAACAAACTCAAATCATTAAAACGTAATAATAATGTTGAAAATATATTTTGATCATACTTTGATATATATGTACATATTTTTTATCGATCCGTGAATCAACCCGTGGCCAAGTCTTACTTCCCGATGAAGTAAAAATTTGTGAAAGCGAGTTATAGTCCCAATTTTAAAAATCTAATATTTTTGGGATGAGAATACCTGCAATTTTATAAATGTTTTACCAAATAGACACAAGTAAGTGAAACTACTTTCTATGGTTGAATGATCGAAGCCGAATATGCCCCCTTTTGCTTGGTAACCTAAGAATTAGTAAACCAGTCTACTAATTGACGCAAATCCTAAAGATAGATCTATTGGGCATAACAAACCCCATTCGTTGTAGCGGATGCTTTAGTACTTTGAGTTTTTATATCATGTCCGATGGATGTCCCGGAATGGTGGGGATATTCTTATATGCATCTTGTTAATGTCGGTTACCAGGTGTTCACCATATAAATGATTTTTATCTCTATGTATGGGATGATGTTTATGAAAAATGAAAATATGAAATCTTGTGGTCTATTATTACGATTGATAAATATATAGGTTAAACCTATAACTCACCAACATTTTTGTTAACGTTTTAAGCATGTTTATTCTCAGGTAATTATTAAGAGCTTCCGCTGTTGCATACTAAATTAAGGACAAGATTTGGAGTCCATGCTTGTATAATATTGTTTGAAAACTGCATTCGAAGACATATATTGTTGTGTAATATTATTGTAAACCATTATGTAATGGTCATATGAAAACGCTATATTTTTTATTATCATTTTAAACCTTTATCGATAAAATAAAGGTTATGATTTGTTTTAAAATCGAATGCAGTCTTTGAAAAACGTCTCATATAGAGGTCAAAACCTCGCAACGAAATCAATTAATATGGAACATTTATAATCAATATGAACGGGACATTTCAAAAAGATGTTAATTTTTACTAATCACACCTAATGACATCTTAATGACATTTTAAGACTAAGACACCCAAGTGTTATAACTTTTATCCTAATGCAAAATGTCATCCAAACATATTAATAATGGTCATTAAAATCCCAATTAAAGAGTTGCTCTCCCATTGCTTTTAAGTACCATTTGTATGTATGTAAGTGTAATTAATCTAAGCTAGTCAAGGGTGTAACAAAGATCATTTAGTTTCAACTAGACTCAAACTAGTTCATTTGAGATGCAACAATGTTCCAAAGGTCAAGATACTCCCATAAGCTAAATGACAAGTAATTAAGAAAGATTGATGAAGCTCTTGGAAGATAATGGTTTGTCTAGAGACAAAAATCTGCAATTACCTCTTTAGGTAATCAATGACAAGTGGTCAAAGATTGAAGACTTACTTCTTTAAAAGACATGTCAACTTCCAAGCTTATGTCCAAAACATAAAGGGTAATGAGGATAATTTCAGAAGTAATTGGCCTTTAGTTGCAGCTATTCAACAAGGGACAATGAAAATTTTTAAAGGACAAAAACGGTCATAAGAATCAGATGTCAGAGGTACACAGTCGAACCACGGTCGACCGTGCAGCGAGCCGTATAGCTTCCAGGCAGATTTCTCTTTCCTATAAAAGCTAAGCCTTGAAGCATTTGAAGACTCACCTCTTGCACTCATATTTTTCACATACTTACTGATATCATTCTTATAATTAAATTGTAATCTTTTAGAGTAATTCTAGCAAGAGTACTTGTAAGCTTAAGTTGTAAGTTTACTTGTAAACTATCTTCTTAAAGGGATCTAGAAGGTAGTTGCGTTTTTCACTAGGACAGTGCATTAGGAGCTTGTGGTAAGAGCTATAGGTGTTTGTAAGGTCTTCAAAGGGACGTAATAGTTCACAAATTGCGGCTTATCGAAGTACTAGTGTTGTATCCGGACACTCCACCGAGTTTGGAGTATCATAGTGAAGAAAAATCTCAATTCGTAGAATTGAGGAGTGGATTAAGGAAGATTAGTTAACATCTTCCCGAACTACTATAAATTGTTGTGTTTGTTCTCTCTTATCTTATCTTTTGATTATAATTTTATATATATTTATATTGTTAGTATTATTAGAGAACAAACATTTCAAGTCACACTATATCGAGTTCAAGTTCAACAAAACGTAAAGAAATTTTTGAAAAATCGACTAAGTAACTATTCAACCCCCCTCTAGTTACTTACAATTGGTATCAGAGCAGTTGCTCTAAACATTTTGTCAAAAATTACTAATCTAAAATTAAGGCTAATTTTTGCAAATCCAAGAGTTTAAGATCATGGAACAAAAATTTGAGAATTTGAACTATAGTGAGGGATGCTCTATGCAAAGACCTCAACTTCTTGAGAGTGAAGGATTTTGTTATTGGAAGCATCGATTTGAAACGTATGTCAGCTCCAAAGACATAGGCTATTGGAACATAATTACTAAAGGTGATCATGTTCCATTTAAGCTTAGTGATGATAAAAAGACTAAAATCTTTATACCCGAGGAAGAGTGAACCAAGGAACATAAAGTAGAAGTAGGCAAAAACTATGAAGCAAAAATGACCATTTTTAATGCTTTACCTAGGAAAGAATACGAGAGGGTTTTTATGATGGGTAGTACTAAAGAAATTTGGGATAGTATCATGGTTACTCATCATGGAAACTCACAAGTAATAGAAAATAAAGTAGAATTGCTTATAACAAAATATGAACAATTTGCTATTGAAGATTATGAGAAAATAGATAGTGCTTATACTATATTTAACAATATTTGCTCAAGTTTGAAAGCTCCAGGTACAATCTATATGGATAAGCAATATGTTCGAAAGTTCTTGAGAGCTCTACCATCAAGATGGAGACCAAAAGTGACGGATAAATCAAAGAATGTGGAAAAGTTAACCCTAGATGAACTCATTGGAAATCTCAAAGTACATGAGGTTATACTAGACAAAGATGATGAAGTAGAAAAGGCCAAGAGAGAAAAGAACAAGTCAATCGCTCTAAAGGCTAAGATTCATGATGAATATGACATCGATGATGACGATGACGATATTCTAAACGATGATGAACAACATGCATTCATTGTTCGCTAATTCAAGAAATTTTATCAAAGGCCGGGAAACCATGTTCGTCCTCCAATGGAACAAAAGAAAATGTCATTCGATCCCAAGAAAAAGTTTGTACAAAAATGCTTCGGGTGCGGTGATCCAAACCACTTGATAAATGAATGTTCTAAGAGAAAGAATGAAAAGGCGTTCCTTGGAGGTGCATGGGATGATGAATAAAATGACTCACAAGAAGAAGGAAAGGAAACGTGTCTCATGGCCATTGATATTCTAAGTAATGACGATAAGACATCGCAAGTCGGACAAACCGACGATGAGGTTTGTCTCAATGGTGTTGTATAAAGTGAAGAATGGATAATTGATAGTGGATGTACAACACACATGACGGGCAACAAAGAGTTCTTCACAAAGTATACGGAGCACAATGGAGGTGATGTAATCTTTGGTGGCGATGTAAAAGGAAAAAATCGTCGGTAAAGGTAACATTACTAATCAAAAGATTACACTTGATAATGTGTTACACATTAAAAAACTAAGTTTTATCTTGCTAAGTGTAGGAAGAATATGTGATAAAGGATATAACATGACATTTACCAAAACTTCCTCACACAAAATTAAAAATGGTAAAAGTGTCATAAATGGAATTAGAAAGAAAGGTCTTTATACATGCAAATTAGATGATTTCAAACATGTAGATATTTGTCTCACATCTATACATGATACTACTACCTTGTGGCATAGGAGACTAGGGCATGCTAATATGAAACTAATTCATAACATATCCTCAAAAGACATAGTTAGAGACTTGCCTAAATTGAAATATGAAAGTTACTTTTGTGATGCATGCAAAGTAGGAAAACAAGTTCATGCATGTCATAAGCCTAAGAACTTTATCTCTACTAAAAGATGTCTAGAACTCTTACACATGGATTTATTTGGGCCATCGGCCATTCGAAGTTATGGAGAAAATTTTTATATTTTAGTAATAGTAGATGCTTTCTCAAGATATACATGGACACTATTTCTAAAGCATAAGAATGAAGCGTGTGAAAGATTTATAATTTTTGCTACTAAGATACAAAATTTGCTTGGTTGTACTATAGTAACAAAAAGAACGGATCATGGTAAAGAATTTGATAATGATGCTCAATTTGGAGTCTTTTTTGATTTAAATGGTATCTCCCATAATTTATCTGCTCCTCGCATACCTCAATCTAATGGGGTTGTTGAAAGGAAAAACCGAACTCTTCAAGAAATGAGTCGAACAATGCTAAATGAACAATCTATACCTCAAAAGTTTTGGAGTGAAGCCGTTGCCACCTCCACTTACATTCAAAATAGAGTCTTAATTAGACCATCAATGGATAAAACACCCTATGAAGTCTTAAATGGTAGAAAACCAACCGTAAGTCATCTTAGAGTATTCGGGTGCAAATGTTTTATCTTACACAAAAAGGAATATCTTACAAAATTTGAACCTAAAGCTTACGAAGGAGTGTTCTTAGGATATTCGTTATAAAGTAAGGCATATAGGGTTCTAAACAAATACACCAATGTCATAGAAGAATCCCTAGATGTCACATTTGATGAAACTCCTCCAGGGCATAAGACTAAACCTTTAGAGGATGATGATGTGATAGAACAAGATGCTATAGAAATAATGCCAACTCAAATCGAGTCCAATGACACAAATGAGGATGGATCTCATTTAAAACCAAGTAAGGATAACTTAGCATCCTTAATTGATCTTAAACATGTTAAGGATCATCCCATAGATCAAGTCATAGGAGACATCAATACTAGAACCACTAGGTCACAAGCATTCAACCTAATTGCTAACTACGCTTTCATCTCCCAAATATAACCTAAAAATATAAAGGAAGCCCTTTTAGATGAAAGTTGGGTGGAAGCAATGCAAGAGGAATTAAATCAATTTCAAAGAAGCGATGTATGGGATTTGGTCCCTTTACCTAGTAAGAGCAATATCATAGGTACCAAATGGGTCTATAGAAACAAATTAGATGAAGAAGGCAATGTAGTTAGAAACAAAGCTAGACTAGTTGCACAAAGATATAGCCAACAAGAGGGAATTGATTATGATGAAACATTTGCTCCCGTCGCTAGGCTAGAATCAACAAGAATACTTCTTGCATATGCATGTGCCAATAACTTCAAACTCTATCAAATGGATGTCAAAAGTGCCTTTTTAAATGGTGTCATAAATGAAGAAGTTTATTTGTCACAACCTCCGGGGTTTGAAGATTTCAAAAAACCTTATCACGTTTTTAAACTTAAAAAGGCTCTCTATGGACTTAAACAAGCCCCTAGAGCATGGTATGAAAGACTTAGAACCTTCTTGATAAATAATGGGTATGAAATGGAAAAAATTGATAATACACTCTTTATCAAAAGGCATGAAAAGGATTTAGTTATAGTTCAAATATATGTTGATGATATTGTATTTGGTTCTACTAATGAATCTCTTAGCAATGAGTTTTCTAAGTTAATGCATGATGAGTTTGAAATGAGCATGATGGGTGAACTCAACTTCTTTCTCGGACTACAAATCAAGCAACTAGAAGATGGAACATTCGTCAATCAACAAAAATATATTCATGAAATGATCAAAAAATTTGGAATGGAGAACTCAAAACCAATGGCGACTCCAATGGCAACAAATGTAAAACTCACATTGGAAGGGGAAGGAGAACCGTTCGATAGTACAAAATATAGGGAATGATTGGATCCCTTCTATACTTAACGGAAATTCGGCCCAATATCATGTTTAGTGTGTGCTTATGTGCAAGATTTCAAGAAAAACCAAAGACTTCACACGTTGAGGCCGTCAAAAGAATTTTTAGATACTTAAAAGGGACAATGCATCTTGGGTTATGGTATCCAAACTTCACTGAAGTTGATATTATATGCTTTTCGGATTTCGATCACGGAGGATCAATGATTGATAGAAAAAGCACAAGTGGAGTGTGTGCATTCGTGGGTCTTTGCCTCACTTCATGGTTCTCGAAGAAGCAAACGTCCGTTGCATTGTCTACCACCGAAGCCAAATATGTAGCTATGGGAAGAGCATGCGCACAAGTGCTATGGATGAAGCAAACCTTCTTCGATTACGGTATCATCTCATCCAAAATACCCATATGTTGTGATAGCAAAAGTACTATAGACCTATCGAAAAATCAAATATTACACTCTAGGACTAAACACATAGACATTAGGCACCATTTCCTTCGTGACCACGTCCAAAATGGTAATATTGTGATAGATAAGGTAAAATCTACGGAAAAAATACCTGACATATTCACTAAGTCCCTTAAAAAGGAAACCTTTAACTTGCTTAGGAATGGGTTGGGAATGATGGAACATACTCCACAAAATCCTATCCTGATCACTCACGGTCGAACCACGGTCGACCGTGTTGAGATCCGCATGATTTCTGACGAATTTCTTTGTCTTTTATGCAACTCCTTTAATATCCAAACAACTTTTCCACCAACCACATCTCTTCCTTAAACCCCAACCACTGAATTTCTGGTTTTACTTTTGTCATACCTTCAAGTACTCTTCAAAAAGTGGTCCATACTCTTTCAATTCTCTTCAAGGTAAACACCTAAAACTTACTTCAAATTTTACTAGATTGATTATATTCTTTCCAAAATAATAGGAACACTTATTTCTTGCATGAATGACTTAAATATATGAGTAAAATTGTTGTAAAAGGCTTTTTTTTTTATCAAATGAGTCATATTTCTCATTTCTTGAGCTTGTTGAAACCATTTATCCAACACTAATTAGGGAATTCTATGCTAATCTTGATGTTTCAAATCCCGACCAAGTTGCATTTTGACTTTTTAATACACCTTACACTTGGTCCCTTGAACAATTCGCAACCGTTATGGCAATTCCATCCAATGGGCATTCCTTCTATACTTCTTCAACTGATCTAAGATCACTTAATCCTACGTTTCTGTTGCAACCCATCTTAGATCTCATCACCACTCTGGGAGTACAACGAAACCTCAACCAACGGCTTCGCATTCAAGATAACGAAATCCACCATGATCTTCAACTTATTCTTAATATAAGTCGTTGTCATGTGGTCACTCCTTACTCATGAACCCATAAATCTTGCTTATCTTACTACTCAAAGAATGGGTTACCTTCGAAAACTAGGAACTCATCCACTTCCATATTCAAATCATCTTAATCGACTTTTTTGATTTGTTGATGCCATCAATGCCTCTCATATCCCTCAACTCGTGTCAACAATTCCTCTTACCTATTGGGTAGCTTATCCAGTAATCGTTCTCTCTTCCGACAATGAAAGCTCAACAATCTCCGATGCATTTAGCACCAACGGCATTTATCCTTAAAAACAATTAATGTTGGTTAAGAATAATTTTAAGGGTGGGTAGATACAACACTTGTCCTAATATTGAAGCTTGTTATGTATTAATTATTGTAATGCACTTGCTATACTTATTATGTTGTTACTCTTTATGTCTACTATTGGTTCAAGGGAGAGCCATTTTTAAGCAGGAACAATTAATAAGTGTGTACGATTTAAGGGGGAGCATTACTCTAGGGCGCGCTTAGTTCCAAGTGAAATGCCCCGTTCATATACAATATAAATGATTCACAATAGTTTATTACATCGCGAGGTAATTGACCTCTATATGATACATTTTACAAACATTGCATTCTTTTTTAAAACACAAACTTTCTTTACATCGAAAGTTGACGGCAAGCAAACTATTTCATAATACCTCCAACTATAATTGACTTAATAATAATCTTGATGAACTCAACGACTCGAATGCAACGTCTTTTGAAATATGTCATGAATGACTCCAAGTAATATCTCTAATATGAGCAAATACACAGCGGAAGATTTCTTTCATACCTGAGAATAAACATGCTTTCAAGTGTCAACCAAAAGGTTGGTGAGTTCATAGGTTTATCATAAATCGATAAAATTCATCATTTTGTTAGACCACAAGATTTAAATGCTGCATGGTACAAATGGGCCCGAATCCTATACCCACCTGTAATGTACATGTGAAATCTTTTAAATACAGTACACCTTTCTCGTGTACAAAATCATCTTTCATAAATCTTAGTAAACGTACACATATCTCGTGCACAAAAATAACATACACATAACCTGTGTATAAAATCATTCTCTCGATACATAACATTCACTTTTCATTACTTTCATAGCTTGGCTTGGTAACCGACCTTAACATATAATGCGCATAATAATATCCCCAAAACAGAACATCTCGTCTGTATAATAATCATATAAACTTCGAAGTACTAAACACCACGCCCACTAGCCCTTCCGTCTAGTGAACATTCTGGGTGGGGGTGTTAAACACGGTAGCTACCTTTAGGATTCGCGTCAATTAGGCGTGCACTAATTCTCAAAATCAGTGATGTTCCCTAATTCTTAGGTTACCAAGCAATAATAATCAGGGGAAAAATATTCATATCAATTGTGGCAATTATCACGTCCACATAATTCAATGGTGGTAATTATCACGTCCACATAATTCATTCGAGGAATGTTTTGCTTGTGTCTATCTCGTCAAACATTTATAAAAGCATTTCATGTATTCGCAGTTCAAAATGTATTTCAAAAGCATTTAATAAAGCAGTTGTAAAAGTAGCGCATGTATTCTCAGTCCCAAAAATCTAAAGAGTAAAAGGGAATCAAATGAACTTACTATATAATATTTTGTAGTAAAAATATTCATACGACGATACTGAACAATGCAAGGTTGGCCTCGGATTCACGAACCTATATCAATTATATATATTAACACATATACTTGTAATCGAGCAACTAAATTTACATATTAATAGTGATATAATTGTTATTTTAATAATTTTATGTTTCATCAATAAGTAATTTAATTATTTCTATTTTGTGTACATTAACTAAATAATTAGTATTTATTATAAAATTTTAGTATAGATATATTATATGTATTAACTAGAGTGTTGTATAGCTAAAAATCATTTGATAAAATAATATTAATAATAATAAATAAAAAGTTGTATTATTTTATAATAATAATATTAGTAAATATACTTAATAATAACAATAATAATAATTATGGTTCTAAAAATAATAATACTTATATTGATAATAATATTAGTATTAGTAGTAATATTGATAATAATAGAAATAATGAAAATGATAATTTTAATGAAAATATTTTTGTTACAAAAAAATGATAATACAAATAATGGTATTAATAATAATAATATTGATAGTAATGATAATTCTAATATTCATTTTTATGATAATAGTGATAATAGTAAGTATAATGTTTATATTAGTATAGTAGTAGTAATAATAATAATAATAATAATAATAATAATAATAATAATAATAATAATAATAATAATAATAATAATAATAATAATAATAATAATAAAAATAACAAAAATAACAAAAATAATAAAAGTATACTACCTTAGAAGCCCTCTTTTAAAAAGAAATGCATCAAGCAGGGATCGAACCCGCGACCTCCCGCTAACCCGCTAACATACCAAACCATTCAGCTAATAGTCACTTTCCTGAATTTTTATACAACTTAAATTGATTTAAAATGAATTTCTGAATCTGTGCCTAATTTGCCATTAGCCCAACATAATTTTTGGCCTAACTGCACCAACCATATATGGCCCAACAAGTCTTTAATCCATGGGTTAGATAAAAGAAGCCCATGGTGTGTGTTTGCTTTATAAAGTGGAACCAGAATCAAACGCCTCCTCTTTATCTTCTCCTCTTCGGTCATCGTCCCCATCAATCATTCGCCATCCTCATTTTACCTCGTCACCATGTATCATCATCACTATCATCGTTGTTTAAAAAGAAGAAAAAAATAGAAATCGAAAGGTACTGTTCATCGTCTTCTTCCTTAGTTCATCATCATTCTTCATGATTTCTTTTGAACAATAAACATAGAAATCAAACAGCAGCAATGGCGTTTTAACAGGAAGGAGGAGGAAAACTGAAACATTGGTGGTTTCGTGGCTGCTTGAACAGAAACATATATTAAAAAAAAATTTGTAGAGGTGAGTATAGCAACGGTGTTGGTGGTCCGTTGATGATGGTTGTGATAGTAGGTTTATGGTGGTGTTGCGTGGTTGTTCAGTCAATATCAGATGCACGAAAACAGAAATGAAAATGATTTGGGTTTCGGTTACGAGAATTTAGAGAGAGAGAAGAATGAGAGAGAGAGAGGTAGTGGCGAGGGTGGTTTAGTTGATGGTGTTTGCAGATACAACTATGAAATATAAATAAAAAGGTGTTGATTCGATTGTGGGCTGCAGTAGTCTTCGATCTTTTGCAGCCGTAGCATGGTACCAGGGTGTCGGTTTGATCCATAGGATAGAAACACTATGATGATCAAGGTGGCAGTTTAGGTGGTTGAATGGGTGTTGAGTTCTTGTAAATGAAATGGTGGGTTTACATCATGATGGTGGTGGCGAATAAGATGGCGACTTGTGGTGGTTGTTTGGGTGTTCTTGGTGTGGCAGATGGTGAATTCGGTGGAAGGAGAGTGTGAAGGTGGTTTACGATGCCAAGAGTGTGATGGTTACTTGGTCTAGTTGATCATAGCAGAAAAACAAAAGGGTGATAAATGGGTTTTGTCTAATACATTATTATATGGATAGTTTATATCCACTAGAAAAAGAAACACAGTATTATAATATCATAAATAATTAAAACGTGTCTACTATAGATTAGCAGCCTGCAAAATTGAATTAACCTGCCGACAGTTTAACACGAAATGTTATATCGTGTCCATTGCTAAACAGTTAACGTATAAAAGTGTTACTAAAAATCCCAAATTTTTAGATTAAATATATTTAATTATTTTACTCATTAACTGTTTGAAACATGATCAAAAAGGTTCAGTAATTGTTTATTTTCTATACCAAATAATGTGTACGGAGTACTAAAATTTAAACTAAAAGGATAATAATATTTTTAACAAATCTAGAATCTTCAAAATCAATTTACACTTCAACTTTTATTTTAATCTTTCATAAACATGTATTATATCTATATTAAAACTAACGAAATGTCAACCGAGTGTCATTGACGTTTACTAATTAGGCTCAAAATCAATTATTTTTAATATATTCACTTTCTATATGCAGACAGTTTTAAATAACAAGTTTTAACTACTAAAATAAATATATTATATATTTTTAACAAATAAATTTACTATAATTGTATATATTTACAAGTAATATTTATATATCCATATATTTATAATATTAGTATTCATTACATCACATATTATTTTACATATATATATTTCCAACAATTAAATCATATATTATTTCAAATAATATTTCAAATAATTATTTATTTGTATCTATTTACAAATAGTTGTTCGTGAATCATCAGGAATGGTCAAAAGGGCAAATGCATTCATGTAACTGTTTCAAAATTTTCGAGACTCAACATTACAAACTTTGCTTATCGTGTCGGAAACATATAAAGATTAAGTTTAAATTTGGTCGGAAATCTCCGGGTCGTAACAGTACCTACCCGTTAAAGAAATTTCGTCCCGAAATTTGAGTGAGGTCGTCATGGCTTACAATAAAAATGTTTTCCTGGCGAATATGGGTGGTAAATAGAGTTTTATCATTATCGAGTAATATCGATTAAACGATTCGGTTACTTGAAGCGTATGAGTGAAGCTATCGCAAAAGATTGAAATAGGAAAAGTAAAGATTCGTCTTAATTTTTGACAGAGTCAGGGTTGAATTCAGGAATTCAAGGGATTTAAAGGAATTCTTCGAAATCTAAAAGATTTGATTCTTCGGCGAATAAGGAAATTAAGATCTCTATAATTAAATGTGATCATCTACCTTGATTGCTACGTCTAATATTTCACTATAAATTCACCTTCTTTGTTTCCTTACTGTCACCATTCTCATCTCACTTTCCTCAATTCCAACTTTCGAAAGATTGTGGACATGCTCCATGTTTATGTTTATCTTCCCATCTCTAAGTAAAGTGATTACGATGTGTCGGATTTGTAGATTAAATCCTTGAATTTCGAATGAACATGACTAATGTTCTAAGAAAGAAATTGTAAAAGCACAATCTAATTTGTTAAATTACCAGACATCAAGGAAAAGATAGAACTATCAAGAAAATATGTTCTTGATATATTTAAAGATTAGATAGAATGTAAGAGTTGTGTAACATTGCACATGATGACGTTATGGTCTGTGAATCATCACATTCCATTAGAAACTCAGCATGACTTACTGTAATATAATCACGTTGATCAAGTGTCATTATATTATACTAACTCATGCATCAATTTCCAACACTACTTCAAAAACATTCATAGTTTAAACTCTAAGTTTTCAGAGATTTAGAAACTAAAACAGTTTTCTTTTATGATATAACACAGATAGCGCGGAGAGATAATTAATATCGGACAAGAATATTTATGAAGATATCTTCAGAAATATTGAGGATATTTACAATGAAAGATACGATGATATCTTAGAATTTTAGAATCAAAGTGTGATGAAGAAATTCATTCACAATGATTTAGAGCGATTAAGGAGTAAGGTATTCGCTAAAGATTTCATCAGAAATAGAATCATCAGGATTCTTTAAATACAGGGTCTGGTCCTTGTATTTGCCTTAGTCTCTTTCAGAGTTTGCTCAAACCATTTTTCAGTTTCAAACTTTTTCCGAGCTTTGCCAACACACTATTCTTTATCATCAAACTTTTGACTGTTTCGGTTGTCTACAGTTTCTGCTACTTCATTCAGCTTTTTCAAAGTTCAGTGTATTGATTCATAGGCTGGGTGCTTTTCAGAATTTTAGAATGGAAGATCATGATTCTAAGAGATAAATGTTATATGTTTACATGTATTGGTTGATGTAGAAATGCTGCGAGATTCAAAATACTGATTGCTAATTCTCGGTAATTGGTATGGCAATTCTCGTTACAGGATGTGGATGAGTATATGATAGAGTTTTAATGAACAAATATAAGGGTTTTTCGAAAAGTCAAAGATCAATGAAGTTGTTGGTAAGTTTACTGCTAGTGTGGTGAGATATAAACGGTTGCCCGGTAACGATGACGAAAAGGCAATCATATACATCAAGATTATAATAAGACTAGTACGATTGAAAAGTCAAAGTTGACTTGCTGGAGCTATGACAAAATTGACTACTTTGGAAAGGAATTGTAAAGTTATTTTCGGTAATAACAACGTCAAAGGAGCTAGCACAGATACGTGTTAAACGTTTACTCAGGTTCCAAGAGTTTTTCAGATATATGCATCAATCTTTCCTTCCGTAGATGAGATGCAGTTGATTCATCCTCTCGATTGAGATGTTTTCAAGAATCATGAAGGTTTGAACGCAGATTGTAATCGTCAAGATACAAATGAGGTTTAAGATGAATACAAGTGGCAACTTGAAGAAGTATTAGTTTCATATGTTATAATCAATATTTTAATTCATTTTAATTGTCCAATGTTGGAAGTCCTCAGTTGATAGTCCACAGTTAGCAGTTCAATAATTCATATATAGTTTAATATATTATATTCGAATTAATTAATACGTGTCGTGACCCGTGTACATATCTCAGACTCGAACACAACTCAAAGTATATATATTATTGTAGAATCAACCTCAACCCTGTATAGCTAACTCCAGCATTACTGCATATAGAGTGTCTATGGTTATTCTAAATAATATATATAGATGCGTCAATATGATATGTCAAAACCTTGTATACGTGTCCGGATATTTAAAATGCGTAAAATAAATAACAGAAATTAAATGACGATAAATAAAATTGCAAGAATATAAATTGCGATAAATAAAATGTAATCAGTTAGCTAGGAACAGTTAGCTAGGAACAGTTAGCGTGGATTCTTAACAAAATTTCTCATAGTTAATTTTTTGTTTCTAACAAATTTTATTTTGTCCAATGTTTTCTTCATTATGCCACTTGTTGGATTCTGATAGGTTAAAATCCAAATATGAAATTGAATGAAAATGGTTATTCTGCGGTGAACGAATTCGTATCTTTGTAGATGTAAGTAGGATAGTAAATGAATATTGAATCAGATTTGAAGAACGTACAGTGTAACTTATTATTGTGAAATCTAAATATTTCTCGGGTATTACCTACCCGTTAAAATATTTTCACCATTAACAGTTTGTACGAAAGAATTTTTAATTACAGTCTTTATGAAAAAATATATATACATATATATTTTCTTCAGATGTAATCATGGATTTAATGAGTCAATATGATATTAAACTCATTTGATTTACCGTTAGAACAAGAATATATAATCTCTAAAACATTAGAGATTACATAATCGCCATGTCGAACGAAGATAAATGATGTAGAACGATTCGCAGATTGATGATTATGCTCGAGGTACATAATGAGATGTTGAGGTGTGTGATATTAAACTTGGGTTGTTGGTGGTACTGGTATTGAGGTTGGGGTACTGTTGGTGCCGGTGATGTTGCTGAAGCTGGTAAATTTTGCACCATATTCTCCAAATTGATTACTCGAGCGCGAAGTTCGTTGACTTCTTCTATTATTCCGGGATGATAGTCGGTCGGAACGAGCGAATGAATAAGGTTTAGAATTTTTAGATATCATATAATCATTGTGGGATATCCTGGCAATGAGGGTGAAAATGGTAATTCGGACTGGTTTGCCGGTAAGTGCTTCAGGTTCATCGCCAAGAGGTAAATTCGGTTGGTGAAAAGGATCGTCTTCTTCGCGTCTCCATTGATTAAGTCGACTACGAACCCATCAGATGAATTGGGGATGGCTGATTGGTTGATTCATTCTGGTGACACTGCTTCCGGAGCTTAGGTGAACATCCATATCGGAATAGCGGTCGGAATAACTATCGGAATAGCTTATTGGAATCTGAGGAATTCAAACTGGTTGAGGGATTCGTCTCGTACGATCAGATGAAGGATTTTCGATAAGAAATATATTATAGGATGTAGATTAGTACCCTGCAATACATAATTTACATATGCATATATAATACTAAAATCCCATAAGTTACGGAGGAATCTACGGAAGCTGTCAGACAAAGTCTACAGTAGCAGATACGCTAAGATATGAATTATCAGATACGCTAACATATGAATTTTGTCTATACACAATTCATGCAGTCAATGCAGTAAAACGTTTCTAGACTAAGAATGATAAGCAGGTAATTTCTGACATGAAATGATAAACAAAACTTTTGACATGCAGACTAATGCATCCTAACGACTTATCAGTTAGACACACTAATACAGACCTGGTTCGCTAAGACCACCGTTCTGATACCAACTCTAATACAGTTGGGGACAACCACCGTCCCACACAGTGCCTTCCCAGCTAACCGCCTGGTGACCACTGAGTGTACCTCAGATACTGATTTTAGGGCCTGCCTCTCGGCTACTGCCAACCCTCGTAAGGGATTGCAAGGAGTAAGAGCCAATGCTTCGTCACAGGTAACACTGTGAGAACCTCCTTTACGACTAACCCGCCACACATGGACGGCGTTATACCAGCTCTGATACCAACTAAAATGCCCCGTTTATATACAATATAAACGATTCACAATAGTTGATTACATCGCGAGGTAATTGACCTCTATATGATACATGTTACAAACATTGTGATAATGCTAAAAACGAACATATATTTCATAGCATTATCCCTCAAGAAAGACAAGCTTTTAGTTGCAGTTGTTCTATTTACAAGTGATATTCGTTTGTATAATAAAATGTGAAGACAAAAGACAGATTCAACGAATTGAAGACGCAAATGACCAAAAAGCTCAAAAGTACAAAGTACAATCAAAGTGGTTCAAATTATTGATGAGAAACGTGTCAAAATTACAAGAGTACAACCGCAAAACACAAAATACAAGATATTAAATTGTACGAAAGGACGTTCGAAAATCCGGAACTGGGACCAGAGTCAACTCTCAACGCGCGACAAAACGGAGCGAAAATTACAAGTCAACTATGCACATAAATATAATATAATATTTAAATAATTCTTAAAATTATTTATATATTATATATATTCAATAAAACTGTCGGCAAACAAGAAAACAAATGAACCTGAGCTGGAATCCCAGGCCATGCGATCGCATGGCCAGGAAGTAGAAAAACTATGCGATCGCATGGGCCACTTTTTCTGGCCACATCCCTGTAAAAAGCAGTTTGGTGATCGAACAATAACACATCTTTTTTCTTTCTCTCTATCTCACGTAATATATATATATATATATATTTATTTATTTATATTATAATTTTAATTTTAATTTAATAATAATAAGGGTATGTTAGCGAATGTTGTAAGGGTGTAAGTCGAAATTCTGTCCGTGTAACGCTACGCTATTTTTAATCATTGTAAGTTATGTTCAACCTTTTTAAATTAATGTCTCGTAGCTAAGTTATTATTATGCTTATTTAAGCCGAAGTAATCGTGATATTGGGCTAAAATATTAAAGACGGGGTAATTGGGCTTTGTACCATAATTGGGGTTTGGACAAAAGAACGACACTTGTGAAAATTAGACTATGGGCTATTAATGGGCTTTATATTTGTTTAATTAAATGATAGTTTGTTAATTTAATATAAAGATTTACAATTGGACGTACCTATAAATAACCAGATACACTCGATCGGACACGATGGGCGGGATATTTATAAGTACTAATTATCATTCATTTAACCGGACACGGGAATGGTTTAATAGTCAATTGACTTATTAAAACAGGGGTGAATTATATACAAGGACACTTGGTGTAATTATAGTTTAAGTCCCCAATTAGTTGAAATATTTGACTTCGGATATAAGGATAATTTGACGAGGACACTCGCACTTTATATTTATGACTGATGGACTGTTATGGACAAAAACCAGACAGACATATTGAATAATCCAGGACAAAGGACAATTAACCCATGGTAATAAACTAAAATCAACACGTCAAACATCATGATTACGAAAGTTTAAATAAGCATAATTCCTTTATTTCATATTTAATTGCACTTTTAATTATCACACTTTTATTTACTGTCATTTTATTTAAATGCACTTTTAATTATCATACTTTTTAATTATCGCAATTTTATTTATCGTCATTTTATTTATCACACTTTTATTTATCGCAATTTCATTATCGTTATTTACTTTACGCTTTAATTTAAGTTATATTTATTTTTAATATTTTACATTAGGTTTTAACTGCGACTTAAGTTTTAAAATCGACAAACCGGTCATTAAACTGTAAAAACCCCCTTTTTATAATAATAATAATACTACTTATATTTATATTTATATTTTTACAAATATAGTTTTTAAAAATAAAGCGTTAAACTTGGCTAAGATCCCTGTGGAACGAACCGGACTTACTAAAAACTACACTACTGTACGATTAGGTACACTGCCTATAAGTGTTGTAGCAAGGTTTAGGTATATCCACTCTATAAATAAATAAATAACTTGTGTAAAATTGTATCGTATTTAATAGTATTTCCTAGCAAAAATTAATACTATTTCATATACCCCTCGCATAACATTAAGTATTTTTGGCGCCGCTGCCGGGGAAAGTTAAACGCCGAAAGCGCAAGGCTATATAGAAAAAAAAACATTTTTATTAAGTTATAATCTATTTTTTTTAATATAAAAATATAAAAAAAGAAAAAGAAAAATATATCTATATTTTTAAGTTTAGTTAAATTAAAAAGTTTATTTTTTTTATTTATTGTGAAAAGTTATAAAAACTAATAAGTATTTTTTTAAAAAAATAAGTTTTTATTATAAATTATATTTCATATATATTAAAAAAAAGTAATCGGGCCGAGAACTGTAGCAGCCCAACACCTGGCCCGAAACCCTACTCCATGCGACTGCATGGATTTATAACGCAAAGACCATGCGATCGCATGACCTGATCTAACACGCCACAGTTTGACCTATTTCAGCATTAATTATGGAATATTAATTATTATTATTATTATTATAAACCCTAATTAGGGTTATTTATTTAATTAATTAATTTAGTTTTTAGAATTAATTTGTATTTTTAGTATTAATTAGTTTTAATAAATTATAAAATTAATACTTTTATATAATAAATAATATAAAAATAATATTTTTATAAAAATTGTACTTTTTACAACTTTAAGTTTATTTTTATATTTTGTATCTTTTTATTTGTTTTAGCGTAATATTTATATTTTTCGTTCGTATTTAGTTTTAAGTCATAGTTTTTGCCATAGTTATTTTTATTTCTAGATTTTTAGGCTTTGCCGTAAAATCCCTTAAGTACTTTTTGTTTAGACTAAGAGTTAGGTGCTTTAGAATTTTGCGACGCCATTTTTAGATTTTAGTACTTTTTAATTTATTGCCATTTTGGATATAGTATTTCTTTTAAGCTTTAATATTTTTAGACGCAACTTTTAATTCTTAGTTTTTAGACTTTTAAGTTTCGACGCGCTACGTTCTTTTTATTATTTTTTAGCCTTTTATTTTTTGACGTTTTTCGACGCACTATTTTTCTTTCTTATTTTTCGCCGCTCTAGTTTTTAGGACATAGAATTTTCTATTTCTTCTCTAAAATTTCTTTAAAAATCAAAACGAAAAATTATTTTAAGCGGTTAAATTGATAGACATCCAAATTTTCTGCTTCATAGTAATAGTTGGATTTGTTAGTGACTGAGTTGTGAGCTTCGGATTTAAAGGGTTCTGGCTCCCTGCTACATCTTTTCGCTATTCGAAACGTGGGAAAAAGTAGAAAAGTCTATTAATTTGATAACTTATATAATTTTTATCTTTTATAACTAATAGGATATTCAGTGAATGCATCGAGCAAAACGTTCACCACCTTTTATACGTTCACCACCTGTAACCAGATCAAGACATCTAGCCAATATTGTCGCCGTTGATTTTTCTTTAGAATCGTCATCCAGTCGACCAAGTACTCCAATTCAAATTTTCGATAATCCATTTTTTGTACCAGACCTCACAATTGAGAATCCGGAGGATATTCAGGGACAATTCAGAGATCCTGAACCATTAATCTTTCCTTCGGAACCACCAATCATTCAAACAGAGATTGTCGAGGAACAACCCATTAAATCAGAATCCTCTAGTGATTCAGATTCAACAAATTCAATAATGGAGAATCTGGAACCTCTAAGTATGGAAGACCGAATGAGAGCTAAACGCACTGGCCAAGGTCACGCAATTACTCAACCAGACATTAATGCGCCAGATTATGAAATCAAAGGACAAATCCTACACATGGTCGCTAATCAATGCCAATTTAGTGGTGCGCCGAAGGAAGATCCAAACGAACATCTTCGTACCTTTAATAGGATCTGTACTCTATTTAAAATCCGTGAAGTTTAGGATGAACAGATATATCTCATGTTATTTCCCTGGACTTTAAAGGGAGAAGCCAAAGATTGGTTAGAATCGTTACCTGAAGGGGCGATTGATACATGGGACGTTTTAGTTGAAAAATTTCTTAAACAATTCTTTCCGGCATCTAAAGCCGTAAGACTTCAAGGAAAAATTGTTACGTTCGCACAAAAGCCAAATGAAACTCTATATGAAGCGTGAACAAGATTTGAAAAGTTATTGAGAGGTTGTCCGCAACATGGTTTAGACAATTGTCAAATAGTACAAATATTCTACCAAGGATGCGACATCACTACAAGAAAAGACATCGATATAGCAGCTGGTGGTTCTATTATGAAGAAAACCGCAACTGACGCTTACAAAATTATTGATAACACTACTTCCCACTCACATGAGTGGCATCAAGAAAAATATATCGTTAGATCATCTAAAGCAGCTAGAGCCGATTCTAGCCATGACTTTGATTCAATTTCTGCAAAGATAGATGCTGTTGAGAGATGAATGGAAAAGATGACTAAGGATATTCACTCAATAAGAATTAGTTGTGAGCAGTGTGGAGGACCACATTTAACAAAAGATTGTCTCAGTATTGAACAAACAATGGAACAAAGAGAGAATGTTTCATACATGAACCAAAGGCCTGGAAATAATTATCAGAATAATTATCAACCGCCAAGACCGATCTACAATCAAAATCAGAATTATAACCAAAATATTCCATACAACAACCAACAAGGTCCTAGCAATCAGCAAGTATCCAATAATACTTACAATCAGCAAAGACCTATTTTTCAAAACAAACCACCACAAACCGATGATAAAAATCCAAATTTAGAAGACATGATGTCGAAGCTAGTTGAATCTCAGACGCAGTTTTTCACATCTCGGAAATAAACGAATGAACAAAATGCTCAAGCATTTAGAAATTAACAAGCTTCTATTCAAAATCTGGAACAAGAAGTAAGCAACCTAGCAAGGTTGATAGGTGAAAGAAAACCGGGAAGTCTACCTAGCGATACAAATGCTAACCCCCGGAATGAAACAGCTAAAGTCATTACCACAAGAAGTGGTATTACACTTAAACCACCTGAAATACCTGTAATTTCTGATGACTCTATTCCTACTACACAAGAACCACAATCTGAGCAAGATAAGGAAACATAACCGGTAGTTGAAAAGGTTAATGAAGATAACACAGTTAAAGCTAAACCTTTTATTAAACCATACCAACCACCACTTCCTTACCCGAGTAAAATAAGAAAAGAGAGACTTGAAGCCGAGCAATCCAAATTCTTGGATATGTTTAAACAAATAAATGTTAATCTTCCTTTCATTGATGTGATTTCAGGAATGCCTAGATATGCTAAATTTCTGAAAGATCTAATCACAAATAGAAAGAAAATAGAAGAACTATCGGCTGTTACTATGAATGCTAATTGTTCTGCAGTGCTGTTGAATAAGATACCAGAAAAATTATCAGATCTAGGAAGTTTCACAATTCCATGTTTTCTGGGTAGTCTTAGTTCAATAGAAGCATTGGCAGATTTAGGTGCTAGTACGAATCTAATGCCGTATTCAATATACGCTAAACTAGACCTTGGAAAATTGAAACTAACACGAATAAGCATACAACTAGCTGATCGATCAGTAAAATATCCTAGAGGGATAATGGAAAACATGCTAGTTAAAGTTGGTACTTTAGTATTTCCAGTAGATTTTTTTATTCTAGACATGGAAGAAGATTCTCGAGTTCCTCTCATATTAGGAAAACCATTCTTAAACACAGCTAAAGCAATAATAGACGTGTTCGGTAAGAAACTGACCCTAAGTATAGAGGACGAGAGTGTTACCTTTTCAGTTGATAGAGCCATGCAACAACCGCAATCTGCAGATGATACATGTTATTATATTCAAACTATAGATTCACATGCAGAATTGTTAGAAGAATTTCCAGAATTACAAGGAACAGGAGAATATTCTTTAGGAGAAGGAACTGAACCAATTGATGAAACTGAAATGTTAGCTACACTTATGGCTAATGGATATGAACCAACAACAGAAGAAATTCAAATGCTAAAAGAAAAAGACAGATATCGATATAAATCACCGATAGAAGAACCGCAGACATTAGAGTTAAAGCCACTTCCAAATCATTTGGAATATGCTTATTTACATGGTGAATCTGAATTACCTGTAATAATATAATCTTCTCTTACTGAAAATGAAAAATCTCAGCTCATTACTGTGCTAAAAGCTCATAAACCAGCTATTGCATGGAAGATTCATGATATTAAAGGAATAAGTCATTCGTATTGCACATATAAAATCCTTATGGAAGAAGGTCATAAAACGTATGTGCAACGCCAACGAAGACTAAATCCTAATATGCAAGATGTTGTTAAGAAAGAAATAATTAAACTGCTTGATGCAGGTTTAATTTATCCAATCTTTGATAGTCCATGGGTAAGCCCAGTTCAATGTGTACCTAAGAAGGGTGGCATGACTGTCATCACAAATGAAAAAAATAAGCTTATTCCTACTAGGACTGTAACAGGATGGCGTGTTTGTATTGATTATGGAAAATTAAATGACGCCACCAGAAAAGATCACTTTCCCTTACCTTTCATTGATCAAATGTTGGAAAGATTAGCCGAAAATAGTTACTATTGTTTTCTTGATGGTTTTTCCGGATATTTTCAAATTCCAATAGCACCCGAGGACCAAGAGAAAACCACGTTCACGTGCCCTTATGGTACTTTTGCTTACAAACGCATGCCATTTGGACTTTGCAACGCCCCTGCAACCTTTCAAAGGTGCATGATGGTGATTTTTCACGACATGATAGATGAATGCATGGAAGTTTTCATGGATGACTTTTCAGTCTTCGGTGATACTTTTGAATCATGTCTAGTTAATCTTGAACGAATGCTTATTAGATGCGAACAATCAAATCTAGTACTTAATTGGGAGAAATGCCATTTCATGGTTAAAGAAGGCGTCGTTATTGGTCATAAAATTTCAAAAAAAGGAATTAAAGTGGATAGAGCTAAAGTAGATGTAATTGTTAAACTTCCACATCCCACCAATGTTAGAGGAGTTAGGAGTTTTCTCGGGCATGCCTGTTTTTACCGACGTTTCATAAAAGATTTTTCTAAAATTGCCACTCCTATGAATAAACTCCTAGAAAAGGATGCTCCATTCATATTTTCAGATGAATGCATCAAATCTTTTAATATTCTTAAAGAAAAACTCACTAATGCGCCGATCATGATAACTCCAAATTGGAATCTACCATTTGAACTAATGTGCGATGCAAGTGATTTTGCAATGGGAGCCGTTTTAGGACAAAGGATTGAAAAACAATTTCAACCTATTTATTATGCTAGTAAGACATTACAAGGAGCACAAACAAATTATACAACTACTAAAAAAGAACTCCTTGCTATTGTCTTTTCTTTTGATAAATTTCGTTCATATCTCGTTCTAGCTAAAACGGTGGTCTATACCGACCATTCTGCTCTTAGATACCTATTTTCGAAACAAGATGCCAAACCACGATTAATCCGTTGGATCTTACTCTTACAAGAGTTCGATATTGAAATCCGAGATAAAAAGGGAGCCGAAAATCTTGCCTCTGATCATCTTTCTCGTCTTGAAAATCTTGAATTAGAAGTTCTCAATGAATCAGCCATACAAGATAACTTTCCTGATAAATATCTATTGAAGATAGATTATAGTGAAATTACATGGTTTGCAGACTATGCAAACTACTTAGTATGTGGATTCCTTGAAAAAGGATTGTCATACCAAAAACGAAAGAAATTCTTTAGTGATATAAAACACTATTTCTGGGAAGATCCACATTTGTTTAAAAGTTGTCCCGATGGAATAATACGCCGATGTGTATTTGGAGATGAAGCTAGTCAAATCTTAAACCATTGTCACACAGGACTAACAGGAGGGCATTATGGGCCTCAACTCACATCAAGAAAAGTTTACGATGCTGGATTCTATTAGCCTACAATTTTCAAAGACGCACACCTTCTTTGCAAATCCTGTGATGCATGTCAAAGGACCAGAAAAATAAGTCAACATGATGAAATGCCACAAAATGTCATTCAAGTATGTGAAGTATTTGACATTTGGGGTATTGACTTTATGGGTCTATTTCCAAAATCTCATAATAATCTCTACATTCTCGTTGCCATTGATTATGTATCTAAATGGGAGGAAGCACAAGCTCTCCCGACTAACGATGCACGAGTTGTAGTCAACTTTTTAAAAAGTCTTTTTGCAAGGTTTGGAACACCGAAAGCTTTATTAAGTGATCGGGGTACTCATTTTTGTAATAATCAACTTGAGAAAGTTCTAAAAAGATATGGAGTAACTCATAAAATCTCAACCGCTTATCATCCATAAATAAGTGGACAAGTTGAAAATACCAACCGAGCCTTAAAATGTATTCTAGAGAAATCCGTAGGATCAAATCCGAAGGAATGGTCCATGAAATTGGAGGATGCACTCTGGGCTTTTAGAACAGCCTACAAAACTCCAATTGGAACCACACCTTTTAGACTCGTTTACGGAAAATCATGTCATCTTCCAGTAGAAATTGAACACAAAGCATTTTGGGCTTTGAAGACATGTAATCTTGATTTACGTGAAGCTGGACATCTACGGTTAAGCCAATTAAATGAATTAGAAGAATTAAGACATGAAGCATACGAAAATTCGTTAATCTATAAGGAAAGAACGAAGAAATGGCATGATAAAAGAATCAGAAGTTCAAAAGAATTCAAAGAAGGAGACAGAGTTCTTCTTTTCAATTCACGATTCAAGCTATTTCCTGGAAAATTGAAATCAAGATGGTCTGGACCATTCATAGTCAAAAGAGTTTTTCCGTACGGAACAATAGAATTAATAAATTCAAATGGGATTGAATTTAAAGTTAATGGTCACAGAGTTAAATATTACATAAATAATCTAATGGAAGTTGAAGATGAAGTTAATCACAATTTTGACACCACAGCTAACTAAGTGTGGGAAAGTTCGAATCTTTTTAGGGTAATATATATTTCTGTTAGAGTTAGATATTCTGTTTTCGTGTAGTTCTCGAGAATGGAAGCAGACCCTAAAGAACTAGTCTTCTCTCCCCATTCTAAATTTTTTATTTTTTAGGTTTTGCGAGATGAAGAATTCCTTTGATCTGAACCATGGTCTAATGCTACATGCTATGATTACTAAACGTAATAATGACACACTTCCGAGTGAACTGGTATCCTTCATAAGAGGTAAAATGGACGGAGTAAGAAAAGAGCTCAGAAAAGATCATCATAAGATACATTTTGGTGAAGGAAAATTCAAATCCGCATCAAAAAGAAGAGCACGACACCTTGAAAGATGTTATAAATGCGGAAAATGGTCACACGAAGGTAAATGTTCAAATAATCAAACATATTCAAATACCGAATTTGTTACTCTATGCAGAGAAGGACCGTTTATATGTTTAGAAGAAAAGATATTGAAGATTCGAGGTTATGCTTATGTAGCTATGGAGAACCAAATCACACGACTCTCCTATGAGTCGGTTAAAGCAGATCTCTGAGAATTCTTTCTCACAGGTAAGTATGTATAGTTTTTATTTTTTTTTATTGCTTTTAACCTTTTGATAATAAACGCTGGATCGTTCACTATAAAGTATTAAATTGGTATTCAATAAAATTAGGTATGCGTAACCAAAATTATTGATATCATACAAAAATTTATTACATCACTGCGAAATTTACCGTTTATTCTTAAGGTATAAATATCTTTAATCAATCAACCCAAAATATTTTAAAAATTCGTCAGGAGTAAAACTAGGTAGTATAGCCGAAATTACTTTACCGAAAAGAGGGGTGTATATTTTTGATAACATTTGATTGATTAAAGTGGGATAAAAGACTAAAAAGATTTTGAATTTTAATTTTTACCTTGTTTTTAAAATTAATATATAAATATTAAATTAATATTGTAAACTTTTTAAAATCAATATATTTAAGTTTGTAAATATTTGAAAAAAAATAATATTTTTAATATAAGTTTGTATGTATAAAAACAAAAATATAATATAAGTTTGGTGTGAATTTTTAATTTTAATAATATGAATTTTTAATTTTATGCATTTTAAATTTAAGTTTGGTGTGAATTTAAAATTTTTTTTATTTCATTAAGTTAAAAATATGATTTCTAAAAATTCGTCGTGAGTTGAAAACTAGGTCGTTGAACCGAAATTGCTCTACCCAAGGGAGGGACGAGAACTTTTATTATAATTATTTTTAATCTTGTTAAATTAAAGTATTCCAAAAACATTAAAAAAAAAAAGAAACAGACCCCATGCGATCGCATGGGGTTCCTTTACAAAAACCATGCGGTCGCATGGGGACCGAATTTTGGCCAGAAACAAAAGAGCAGCTCACTGTTCTGCTGCTTCCCACAAAAACACATACATACATGAACATACTCCCCAAACTCTCTCAATTTTCATCAATTTTTCACCAAAATCAACCAAATTTCTTGCTATAATCCGCTCTAATCATGAATTTGATAAGAAGTTTATCAAGAAGGGTAACAATTTCACCCCTAAACCTCTTTAAATTTGATTTTTAGTGTTCTTGAGCTATAATTTACATAATTTGATTTTGTTAATTTTTAGTGTAATTAGAGTTAAATTGTTAGTATATTATGCATGTATAACCTAGATTGATGCTATTTAACATAATTTGAAGCCAAAAACTTCAAAATTTTTAGGAATCTAGGGTTTGTGTTCTTGAGCAATTTGGGGCTTTTTGATATAAACAGGTTATGGCCGATTTTTGTCATGAATTATTGCTAAATTAAGTAGTGTAACATGTTTAGGTAGCTAAATGATCCAAACTTTGATCCTAAACATGATTTTTGAGAATTAAAGTGGACTTTTTAGGTATAAAATTCATGAACTTGATTAAATTGATGTAAATGCCATTTGAAACTTGTTTAATTGCTAGTAATGGTTGTTTTAACATGTTATTTGAGTTAAATGCTTATGAACTTTGTAAACATTTTCATATATGCTTATTTGAAAAAGTGTAGAATTGTAAAAATTGTGAAAATGTGTATAAGTTTAATTTTGATTGAACATGTTATTGTAATTGTTTCAAGTTGTTATTTTGCTAACACTAATGCATATTTGGATGCATAAATTTTGTGTTTAATGTGTTTTGCAGAAAAATACAGATACAGATGGTACATCATCATCATCTAGACAACCTGCTCCAGAACCTGAACCAGAAATGCAATATGAACCTGAACAGGAGCAACAACAGGAACAACAACAACAACCTGATCAACACGTACCTTATTATGATCCGCAACAAGAATATGTTGATGCCTACATAGTATTTCTGATGCATCCGATAGTAGCACACCCAACGATTCATAAAGAACAGTTGCATCCCAATTTGAGGTTTGATCGAAGTTGGAGAGATTACCCATCATATCAAAGTAACAAATTCAAACTGGTACCGAAAAATGTAGAAGTACCGAGGGTAATCGATTGGGAGCCTTTGGAAAGGGTCCAACTTGCTAACTTAGTTAGACAGCATCTGATCCAAAGGTATGGCAGCTCTTCTTTTCCCGATTGGGAACGTTTATTCACCATTCGTAGACCTGTATATAAGGAATGGTGCGTTGAGCTGATGAGTACTATAGTGTTAAATGCAGATGTAGATAGGTTAGATGATAGAAGTTTTCTTAGATTTATACTTGGCCGTAGGATGTACAGGATGTCCATGCTGGACATGGCCAGGGCTTTACAGATATATACGCCCGCTGAATTACTATTACCCGATTGTACAAATTTGATTTATCATGGTGAAAGGGTAGATAGGAATTTTGATGCTAACGCTGTCTGGAGGCGTATGTCAGATTATAATGTTTTTGGGCGGGCAGGAACACATACCTACTTACATATTAACAAAGCCGAACTTCGTATAATTCATAGATTTCTGGCTAACTCGATTACACAGAGAGGTCACAACAAGGAGAAAATGACCTTACATGATTTATTTTACCTAAAGTGTATTCGAGACCCAAGAGGCTTTGTTAATATCCCTTATTGTGTTGGTTTTTATTTGTCTAAGATGGTAGAAGGAATACAGGAAGGGGGAGTAATAGGAGGATGTATTTTTGTTACTCTCATTGGAGAGTATTTGGGTGTAGATAGGGATCAAGGGGGTCCACTTTTGGTATGTATGGAACAGGTTGAGCCTTTAGGATTGAGGGTCTATCAGGGTGCTAAGGTATTAAAGAGCAGACGCAATCAGGCAGTACCCTATGATGGTAATCATCCACAGGTAGAGAGAGGTTTAGATGAGGAAATGGAGGAAGACGATGACATTAGGGATGTCATTAGGGAGGCTATGACTGACGTCTACCAGCGTGTAGATGAGGTAGAAATGACAAACGAGGAGAGACATAGACGGTACGAGCAGTGGCAAGCCCGGAATGAGTACGAGCATTCCAGGCAACGACAGCATGATAGATGGGACTATTATCAGTGCCAGATCATGAGTCGGCTATCACCTCAGGGTCACAACGTACCGACCCGACCCGACCCGCTTACTATCCTCCACACCAGCCCGAGATGAGACCACCATATACTCTCTACGACCCTAACCAGGCCTACCAGTACACCTATCACTAGCCATGGAACCCGACCGACGACATGAACTGGAACCCCTATCCAGATTGATATAGTTCCCGTTGGTAATTTCTATGATTTTTATTATTTTTATTTCTATTTATTTATGTTTAAACATATAATATTGTGATACTTTTATTGTAATGTTTAATATTTTTATTATGTTGTACTAATATTTCATATTTGATTTGAAAGTGGGATGTTAAGTCCCATTTCAAATTACCATGCATGTTATTTGTATGTATGTATATTGTCAATTGTACACAATAGGGTAAAACAGCGCATTTTCAAAGACTGGCATTAAGTTCAGCAAAAGCTACTAATTTTGACGACAAAACGAAAAACAAATGTGATGTAACAACAACACGGAATGAACAAATGATGTGCACCATTTATCATTCAACAAACAAACGCCAATATGTTTAGAAACTTTTGTAAAATTTAATCATTTTTCTACGATAATCACCCTCAATAATTTAAATTGTTACTGATTTCTTGCAAATGAGGGCATTTTAAGATCTTAAGTGTGGGAAGGGGTTAAATTCTTACGGATTTTTAAAATTTTTTGACTTAAACACTTGGTTACCATTAAAAATACTAGTAACACAGTAGTTGTATTAGAATCTAGTGCTCTCTGATAATAAAGAACAGCCCTAGTCTTATATACTGACTACCCAATTCTAGTAAAATTTTTCAAAATTTTCAATTAAATGAACTCAAAATCATGTTTATACATATCTATGAGCAATAAAACTAGGTGTTAACACCGAAATTATTGTTACCTCGGAAAGGACATAAATTGAGAAACAACCCAAAATGTTAGAATTCAATTAAAATCAAATAGAGGACAATAAAAAGGCAAAGAAAGGAAAATAAAAGCCAAGTGTGAGAAAAATTTACTAAGTTATTTAAAACATATATCACATATTTTTGTACAAATAATTGAAGATACTTTTGTTTTGGACAAAATTAACCGTTTTACCCGGTAAATTGCAATATATTTGAAAGTAAGATGGATCTACACGATGAATCAATTCCAACATTAAAAGGAAGTAAAGTCTCCTGAAAAAGAAATGCGCTTCTTGATTTAGGTCAGGAAGTTGTCGTCCAGATCAGTTGTAGAGTCTACGAAAAACCTTGAAAAGTTTTCTCGAAAATCAGCTAGAAATCCACGGACCTCGGCATCAAACAGGGTCGCCAAGTGGTCAGACTTATCCTAACCATGAGAGGATCTGTCTCGTAAAATGGGGAGGGCGCCGTGCAAATTAGCTTGATAAAACTAATGAATCAGATCCCCAGAAAGGATAATCTCCTTAAAGATCAAAAATTAGCTTTTAAGACTGATATTACTCAATCCTTGAGATTGACTTTTAAAGATTGAGAATTACAAACTCATGGAATTCGATGATATCTAAACTCGAGCTTGAACGAGAAAATATTTTGATCAAAATTACAAAACGATTTGTTTTCTAAAAACCCATTTTCAATGCGTTCATTACCATTGAACGTAAAATCCTAGGAATTCACCTGGAATTCATTAGGTCACCTGAACTAAATCGGGTGTCAACCGTAAGAACGGTGGTTGCATAGCATGGTCAAAGACAGGACCTTGTGCCAGACCGAAAAACTATAGGGTGATCTTTACTATTGCTCCTACCAAGGATAGTAATTGCATCCGACACGTTTTAGACCATAATTAAAAGCATGTCACGGGACATTGCCTTAACAGTTGCTTGTTCAACGCTTTCCTTTACAACCGGACGGTAGTTTACCGAAAGGTAATATACGGAGCAAGTAAACTGGACGTATTGCTTTCTCAATACAAGGTTAGCAAGTGGGTGACACAAAACCATAAGTTTTGAGCTAAAATTTTCAAATCTGAAACCCACCAAACCCACAAAAACATTTTTCAAACACCGGTGAAGGGTTATTCTGGAAAACTTATCTAGGGTAAAAGCTAGATTTAATTTTCCAAAGATCAAATGTTTTCATAAAGATCCAATTTCCTTAAGGATCTAAATTTTCATAGTCATGTGGGACTGTAAACCACAACATTACTACCATTGTTCATACCGCCGTATAGAAATCACTGATGTACAAAGTGTGAAGAATAAAGAAGTGATTCTAGCATTTTTATTTCAAGACTATATTGCTTGAGGACAAGCAACGCTCAAGTGTGGGAATATTTGATAATGCTAAAAAAGAACATATATTTCATAGCATTATCCCTCAAGAAAGACAAGCTTTTAGTTGCAATTGTTCTATTTACAAGTGATATTCGTTTGTATAATAAAATGTGAAGATAAAAGACAGATTCAACGAATTGAAGACGCAAACGACCAAAAAGCTCAAAAGTACAAAGTACAATCAAAGTGGTTCAAATTATTGATGAGAAACGTGTCAAAATTACAAGAGTACAACCGCAAAACAAAAAATACAAGATATTAAATTGTACGAAAGGACGTTCAAAAATCCGGAACTGGGACCAGAGTCAACTCTCAACGCGCGACGAAACAGAGCGAAAATTACAAGTCAACTATGCACATAAATATAATATAATATTTAAATAATTATTAAAATTATTTATATATTATATGTATTTAATAAAACTGTCGGCAAACAAGAAAACAAACGAACCTGAGCTGGAATCCCAGGCCATGCGATCGCATGGCCAGGAAGTAGAAAAACCATGCGATTGCATGGGCCACTTTTTCTGGCCACATCCCTATAAAAAGCAGTTTGGTGATCGAACAATAACACATCTTTTTCTTTCTCTCTATCTCACGTAATATATATATATATATATATATATACATATATATATATACGTATACATATATATATATATATATATATATATATATATATATATATATATATATATATATATATATATTATATATATATATTTATATTATAATTTTAATTTTAATTTTAATTTAATAATAATAAGGGTATGTTAGCGAATGTTGTATGGGTGTAAGTCGAAATTTTGTCCGTGTAACGCTACGCTATTTTTAATCATTGTAAGTTATGTTCAACCTTTTTAAATTAATGTCTCATAGCTAAGTTATTATTATGCTTATTTAAGCCGAATTAATCGTGATGTTGGGCTAAAATATTAAAGACGGGGTAATTGGGCTTTGTACCATAATTGGGGTATGGACAAAAGAACGATACTTGTGGAAATTAGACTATGGGCTATTAATGGGCCTTATATTTGTTTAATTAAATGATAGTTTGTTAATTTAATATAAAGATTTACAATTGGACGTACCTATAAATAACTAGATACACTCGATCGGACACGATGGGCGGGATATTTATAAGTACTAATAATCGTTCATTTAACCGGACACGGGAATGGATTAATAGTCAATGGACTTATTAAAACAGGGGTAAATTATATACAAGGACACTTGGTGTAATTATAGTTTAAGTCCCCAATTAGTTGGAATATTTGACTTCGGATATAAGGATATTTTGACGAGGACACTCGCACTTTATATTTATGACTGTTGGACTGTTATGGACAAAAACCAGACGGACATATTGAATAATCCAGGACAAAGGACAATTAACCCATGGTAATAAACTAAAATCAACACGTCAAACATGATGATTACGAAAGTTTAAATAAGCATAATTCCTTTATTTCATATTTAATTGCACTTTTAATTATGGCACTTTTATTTACTGTAATTTTATTTAAATGCACTTTTAATTATCATACTTTTTAATTATCGTACTTTTTAATTATCGCAATTTTATTTATCGTCATTTTATTTATCGCACTTTTATTTATCGCAATTTCATTATCGTTATTTACTATATGCTTTAATTTAAGTTATATTTATTTTTAATATTTTATATTAGGTTTTAACTGCGACTTAAGTTTTAAAATCGACAAACCGGTCATTAAACGGTAAAAACCCCCTTTTTATAATAATAAAACTACTTATACATATATATTTATATTCTTACAAATATAGTTTTTAAAAATATAGCGTTAAACTTGGCTAAGATCCCTGTGGAACGAACCGGACTTACTAAAAACTACACTACTGTACGATTAGGTACACTGCCTATAAGTGTTGTAGCAAGGTTTAGGTATATCCACTCTATAAATAAATAAATAACTTGTGTAAAATTGTATCGTATTTAATAGTATTTCGTAGCAAAAATTAATACTATTTCATATACCCCTCGCATAACATCACATTGCATTCGTTTTTAAAAGACAAACTTTCTTTACATCGAAAGTTTACGGCAAGCATACTATTTCACAATACCTCCAACTATAATTGACTTAATAATAATCTTGATGAACTCGACGACTCGAATGCAACGTCTTTTGAAATATGTCATGAATGACTCCAAGTAATATCTCTAATATGAGCAAATGCACAGCGGAAGATTTCTTTCATACCTGAGAATAAACATGCTTTCAAGTATCAACCAAAAGGTTGGTGAGTTCATAGGTTTTTCATAAAACAATAAAATTCATCATTTTGATAGACCACAAGATTTAAATGCTGCATGGTATAAATAGGCCCGAATCCTATACCCACCTGTAATGTACATGCGAAATCTTTTAAATACAGTACACCTTTCTAGTGTACAAAATCATCTTTTATAAATCTTAGTAACCGTACACATATCTCGTGCACAAAAATAACATACATATAACCTGTGTATAAAATCATTCTCTCGATACATAACATTCACTTTTCATTGCTTTCATAGCTTGGCTTGGTAACCGACCTTAACATATAATGCGCATAATAATATCCCCAAAATAGAACATCTCGTCTGTATAATAGTCATATAAACTTCGAAGTACTAAACACCACGCCAACTAGCCCTTCCGTCTAGTGAACATTCTGGGTGGGGGTGTTAAACCCGGTAGCTACATTTAGGATTCGCTTCAATTAGGCCTGCACTAATTCTCAAAATTAGTGATGTTCCCTAATTCTTAGGTTACCAAGCAATAATAATCAGGGGAAAAATATTCATATCAATTGTAGCAATTATCACATCCACATAATTCAATGGTGGCAATTATCATGTCCACATAATTCATTCGAGGAATGTTTTGCTTGTGTCTATCTCGTCAAACATTTATAGAAGCATTTCACGTATTTGCAGTTCAAAATGTATTTCAAAATCATTTAATAAAGCAGTTGTAAAAGTAGCGCATGTATTTTCAGTCCCAAAAATGTAGAGTAAAAGGGAATCAAATGAACTCACTATATAATATTTTGTAGTAAAAATATTCATACGACGATACTGAACAATGCAAGGTTGGCCTCGGATTCACGAACCTATATCAATTATATATATTAACACATATACTTGTAATCGAGCAACTAAATTTACATATTAATAGTGATATAATTGTTATTTTAATAATTTTATGTTTCATCAATAAGTAATTTAATTATTTCTATTTTGTGTACATTAACTAAATAATTAGTATTTATTATAAAATGTTAGTATAGATATATTATATGTATTAACTAGAGTGTTGTATAGCTAAAAATCATTTGATAAAATAATATTAATAATAATAAATAAAAAGTTGTATTATTTTATAATAATAATATTAGTAAATATACTTAATAATAAAAATAATAATAATTATGTTTCTAAAAATAATAATACTTATATTGATAATAATATTAGTATTAGTAGTAATATTGATAATAATAGAAATAATGAAAATGATAATTTTAATGAAAATATTTTTGTTACAAAAAAATGATAATACAAATAATGGTATTAATAATAATAATATTGATAGTAATGATAATTCTAATATTCATTTTTATGATAATAGTGATAATAGTAAG
The DNA here is from genome assembly GCF_046630445.1 of Rutidosis leptorrhynchoides. Classification (NCBI taxonomy): domain Eukaryota; kingdom Viridiplantae; phylum Streptophyta; class Magnoliopsida; order Asterales; family Asteraceae; genus Rutidosis; species Rutidosis leptorrhynchoides. The sequence continues at coordinate 345,153,757 of NC_092337.1, forward strand.
TATAATGTTTATATTAGTATAGTAGTAGTAATAATAATAATAATAATAATAATAATAATAATAATAATAATAATAATAATAATAATAATAATAATAATAATAATAATAATAATAATAACAAAAATAACAAAAATAATAAAAGTATACTACCTTAGAAGCCCTCTTTTAAAAAGAAATGCATCAAGCAGGGATCGAACCCGCGACCTCCCGCTAACCCGCTAACATACCAAACCATTCAGCTAATAGTCACTTTCCTAAATTTTTATACAACTTAAATTGATTTAAAACGAATTTCTGAATCTGTGCCTAATTTGCCATTAGCCCAACATAATTTTCGGCCCAACTGCACCAACCATATATGGCCCAACAAGTCTTTAGTCCATGGGTTAGATAAAAGAAGCCCATGGTGTGTGTTTGCTTTATAAAGTGGAACCAGAATCAAACGCCTCCTCTTTATCTTCTCTTCTTCGATCATCGTCCCCATCAATCATTCGCCATCCTCATTTTACCTCGTTACTATATATCATCATCACTATCATCGTTGTTTAGAAAGAAGAAAAAAATAGAATTCGAAAGGTACTGTTCATCGTCTTCTTCCTTAGTTCATCATCATTCTTCATGATTTCTTTTGAACAGTAAACATAGATATCAAACAGCAGCAGTAGCGTTTTAACAGGAAGCAGGAGGAAAATTGAAACATTGGTGGTTTCGTGGCGGCTTGAACAGAAACATATATAAAAAAAATTTGTAGCGGTGAGTATAGCAACGGTGTTAGTGGCCCATTGATGATGGTTGTGATAGTAGGTTTATGGTGGTGTTGCATGGTTGTTCAGTCAATATCAGATGCACGAAAACAGAAATGAAAATGAATTGGGTTTCGGTTACGAGAATTTAGAGAGAGAGAAGAATGAGAGAGAGAGAGGTAGTGGTGAGGGTGGTTTAGTTGATGGTGTTTGCAGATACAACTATGAAACAGAAATAAAAAGGTGTTGATTCGGTTGTGGGCTGCAGTAGTCTTCAATCTTTTGCAGCCGTAGCATGGTACCAGGGTGTCGGTTTGATCCATAGGATAGAAACACTGTGATGATCAAGGTGGCGGTTTAGGTGGTTGAATGGGTGTTGAGTTCCTGTAAATGAAATGGTGGGTTTACATCATAATGGTGGTGGCGAATAAGATGGTGACTTGTGGTGGTTGTTTGGGTGTTCTTGGTGTGGCGGATGGTGAATCCGGTGGAAGGAGAGTGTGAAGGTGGTTTACGATGCCAAGAGTGTGATGGTTACTTGGTCTAGTTGATCATAGCAGAAAAACAAAAGGGTGATAAATGGGTTTTGTCTAATACATTATTATATGGATAGTTTATATCCACTGGAAAAAGAAACACAGTATTATAATATCATAAATAATTAAAACGTGTCTACTATAGATTAGCAGCCTGCAAAATTGAATTAACCTGCCGACAGTTTAACACGGAATGTTATATCGTGTCCATTGCTAAACAGTTAACGTATAAAAGTGTTCCTTAAAATCCCAAATTTTTAGATTAAATATATTTAATTATTTCACTCATTAACTAGTTTGAAATCTAATAAAAAAAGTTCAGGAATTATTTATTTTCTGTACCAAATAATGTGTACGGAGTACTAAAATTTAAACTAAAAGGATAATAATATTTTTAACAAATCTAGAATCTTCGAAATCAATTTACACTCCAACTTTTATTTTAATCTTTTATAAACATGTATTATATCTATATTAAAACTAATGAAAGGTCAACCGAGTGTCATTGACATTTACTAATTAGGCTTGAAATCAATTATTATTAATATATTCACTTTCTATATGGAGACAGTTTTAAATAACAAGTTTTAACTACTAAAATAAATATATTATATATTTTTAACAAATAAATTTACTATAATTGTATATATTTAGAAGTAATATTTATATATATATATATATATATATATATATATATATATATATATATATATATATATATATATATATCCATATATTTATAATATTAGTTTTTATTACATCGCATATTATTTTACATATATATTTCCAACAATTAAATCATATATTATTTCAAATAATATTTCAAATTATTATTTATTTGTATCTATTTACAAATAGTAGTTCGTGAATCGTCGGGAATGGTCAAAAGGGCAAATGCATTCATGTAACTGTTCCAAAGTTTTCGAGACTCAATATTACAAACTTTGCTTATCGTGTCGGAAACATATAAAGATTAAGTTTAAATTTGGTCGAAAATCTCCGGGTCGTCACACCAAGTGGGACTAACCTTTTTGCTTCGACAAAAGGTGGAGAAAGTGTATGGTAAGTGATGTTAACACTTATGTCGACTTACATAGTTAAAACACTTACTCATGTTTGTCATCATCAAAAAGAGGGAGAATGTTGGTTAAGATTCCAATCATAATATTCAAAAGTTAATCACTCGGTTTTGATGATGACACAGTGGTTAATCATATGCAAGTCGGCATGAGTTTATCAGCCTAAACTATTTCTAGCACAAGACCAATGCATAAGTAAAAATGATATGCGGTTGAACTACAGTCGACCGTGATGCTGACCGTATGTGTCCTGTACCAACGAATTTAAGTTTGTTTAAAGACAAAATTGCTGAAATGGTCCCTGTGGTTTGTACCAAAATGCTGGTTTCATCCCTGTGCTTTTTTTTGATGGATTTGGTCCCGGTGGTTTGTAAAAGTTGCTGATTTAGTCCCTCTGACCGACGGCCGTCAAAAAAGGCCGTTAAGTCCAGTCATGTGCCAGACATGTGAGGGTATTTTCGTCAATTTCTTTTATTTTTTTAGCAAAATTGCTGAAATGGTCCCTGTGGTTTATACCAAAATTGCTGGAATAGTCCCTTTGGTTTGTAAAAAAATTGCTTAAATCAACCATGAAAGTCTCCACCCAAATTCATCACAAAACATAATTAAACCCATATTACACCACATCATATCTATATCTAATCAAAATTTAAAAAAACAAAAAATACACATTCATTAGCACATTTGAAAAATAATCCAATATTAAAATCAAATATTAAGGTAAACAGATCCATCAATTACGTACATTTAAAGAAAAAAAAAACAAACTACAAAATTGAGAAACAAGATTCGTCGATTACATAATCTGTTCCTAACCACACAAAATTAAAGCCTATATCATACTAGAACTAAAAAAAATAGCAGCAGCAATGGATTTACATCAGTTCTGGCGACGAGTTACCTGTACTAAAACCGGCGAAGTGAAACCATCAGAATCAACCGGAATCAGATACCCTTCGTTGTTTGTTGTTGTTTATCGTGGTCCAAGTTTTTCATCGATCTTAACTTGCTGCTGTTCATCGATCTGAAGAGGTGAGATCTGAAGGTACTGCTAATTCCAATTGTTATATTATCATCATCACCATACTATTTTTAAATCCAATTTTTAGATCTGGATGCACCATTTTCTTATGCTATTCTTCGATTTGAAGGTGCACTTATTCATCAGGTATGATGATGAATTAAATCTAGAATTTTAATTTCGATTTGGTCTGAGATTCTAAAGTTTGATTTGATTTAGGTATCATGGTGAGATAAATTTAGATTTGGATTTGGTAGGTGAAGAGTTTTCAATCGATTATTTTAATTGAAGATTGAGTTTGGTGGTGGTGGATTTACAGGAGATGAAAGAAAAGGGTTGAAGATGGAAGATGGTGTGCTCATATGTTTAGGTGGTTGAATAAAATGGGTGGTTGAATAAAAGGGTTGAAGATGGAAGATGGTTCTGCATAAGATGAAATAAAAGGATTTTAAAAAGAAAAATAATGCTAATGTTCATTGTGAAATTAATTTTGTAGGATGAAGTTAGGTTTTGTAATTTGATTTTGTAAATTTGATTTTGTAAATTGGATTTAGTTTTAGTTTGAGGTTGGATTTAGTTTTGAGATTAATTTTAATAGTTTGGATTTAGTTTTAGTTTTGGTGGGTTTGATTTTACCATGTTAATGTTAATTAGAGTGTTTGAAGAAAATTAATAAATTAGGGTTTGTTCATCTTTTTTGAGGATAAAGATGAAGGTGAGGAAGGAGATAAGGTAAATTGATTTCAGCAATTTTTTTACAAACCAAAGGGACTATTCCAGCAATTTTGGTACAAACCGCAGGGACCATTTCAGCAATTTTTCTAATAAATGAAAGAAACTGACGAAAATACCCTCACATGTCTGGCACATGACTGGACTTAACGGCCTTTTTTGACGATCGTCGGTCAGAGGGACTAAATCAGCAACTTTTACAAACCACTGGGACCAAATCCATCAAAAAAAAAAGCACAGGGACGAAACCAGCATTTTGGTACAAACCACAGGGACCATTTCAGTGATTTTGTCTTATTTAAAACTGTCAATCTACGGCTACCATCAGGGTTGACTGCAGCCCGACCGCTCTGTTACCAAAATTATCCACGTTAAGATAGACCACTTTGAGGCATCTATAATTTATAATACCTTTTTAAACATACTTATAATAGTTACCATTTTTGATCTCAAAAGAGCTTTGAACCAAAATATGTTAATTTTTACTAATCACACCTAATGACATCTTAATGACATTTTAAGTCTAAGACACCCAAGTGTTATATCTTTTATCTTAATGCAAAATGTCATCCAAACATACTAATAATGGTCATTAAAGTCTCAATTAAAGAGGTGCTCTCCCATTTCTTTTAGGTACCATTTGTATGTATGTAAGTGTAATTAATCTAAGCTAGTCAAGGGTGTAACAAAGATCATTTATTTTCAACTAGACTCAAACTAGTTCATTTGAGATGCAACAATGTTCCAAAGGTCAAGATACTCCCATAAGCTACATGACAAGTAATTAAGAAAGGTTGATGAAGCTCTTGGACGATAATGGTTTGTTAAGGGACAAAAATCTGCAATTACCTCTTTAGGTAATCAATGACAAGTGGTCAAAGATTGAAGACTTACTTCTTTAATAGACATGTCAACTTCCAAGCTTATGTCCAAAACATAAAGGGTAATGACGATAATTTCAGAAGTAATTGGCCTTTAGTTGCAGCTATTCAACAAGGGAAAATGATAATTTTCAAAGGACAAAAACGGCCATAAGAATCAGATGTCAGAGGTACATGGTCGAACCCCGGTCGACCGTGCAGTGAGCCATATAGCTTCCAGGCAGATTTCTCTTTCCTATAAAAGCCAAGCCTTGAAGCATTTGAAGACTCACCTCTTGCACTCATATTTTTCACATACTTACTGATATCATTCTTATAATTAAATTGTAATCTTTTAGAGTGATTATAGCAAGAGTACTTTTAAGCTTAAGTTGTAAGTTTACTTGTAAACTATCTTCTTAAAGGGATCTAGAAGGTAGTTGCGTTTTTCACTAGGATAGTGCATTAGGAGCTTGTGGTAAGAGCTATAGGTGTTTCTGAGGTCTTCAAAGGGACGTAAGAGTTCACAAGTTGCGGCTTATCGAAGTACTAGTGTTGTATCCGGACACTCCACCGAGTTTAGAGTATCATAGTGAAGAAAAATCTCAATTCGTAGAATTGAGGAGTGGATTAAGGAAGATTAGTTAACATCTTCCCGAACCACTATGAATCTTTGTGTTTGTTCTCTCTTCCCTTATCTTTTGATTATAATTTTATATATATTTATATTTTTAGTATTATTAGAGAACAAACATTTCAAGTCACACTATATCGAGTTCAAGTTCAACAAAACGTAAAGAAATTTTTGAAAAATCGACTAAGTAACTATTCACCCCCCTCTAGTTACTTACAGTGTTGATGTGGAGATTTTTGTGCTCGAGGTGGGAATTTGGATCTTTGATATTGATTCTACCATCGAAACAGTTGATAGTCATGCGACGGATTCCGGTACTGATGATACTGTTCTGAGTGACTCCGAATCTGTGGATGATCTACGAAGTATGTTAGATCATTTGAAAGAATTTAAGGGGGTTATTATTGATGAAGAATCTGCATCTAGCCCAGTTCCACGGACTAAGTCTGTTCATGTGGAGATCCCAAATACTTATATCAATGATCAGAAGGTTACCAATGATAATATTGAAACAAATGAAATAAAAAGATAGCAAGGTGAAGAGCTCTAGTTTCCCATATCCTCCTGGGTACACTTCCGCTTACAACGAACGTTTTGGGTGCCAATTCTCCGGCAGTTCAGTAAATTGTCAGACGTCTTTGAAAGGGTTACAACTTAATTATGGAGAAAACCATGGTTGCAATGATAGCAGTTCTTTTAAAGACATTTTTGGGATTGGTGATTTATTTGGTTATAATATAAAAGGGTGTCAAAAGTTTATGGATCGACAAGGCAATTTTATTGGTTTTAAATGAAGATTATGTCCATAAATAGTTATGGGTCAAAGTTATCTACGAAACAACAATGGATATGGGAATTGTGTGTGACATCCAACGTCTAATTTCTTGGATTGCAAGAATCGAAGATGACTCGGTTGAAGATGACTCCGCTAAGATCTTTATGGGGTAACCATAATTTCGATTACGCTTCTAATGAGGTGGGGTGTCAAGTTAGGTCATTTCCTATGAAGTATCTTGAGATCTCGATTGGTGCAAATATGAAATTGGTCTCCTTGTGGGAGCCTCTAGTTGACAAGTATAGATCGAAATTATCAAATTGGAAAGCTAACTTGATTTCTTCGGGTGGTCGTTTGACTCTTATTAAATCTGTGATGGGTAGCCTTGGTATCTATTTGTTCTCCATGTTTAAATGCCCGGATACGATATAAAAATGATTAGAGGCTATTCGAGCTCGATTCTTTTGGGGTGGTAATAACTCCAACAAAAGATGGCATGTGTGAAATGGGATTCTATTTTTGCTCCTCTCAACCGTGTGGTTTTGAATGTCGGTAGCTTAAAGGCGTTCAATCTTGCTTTATTACATAAGTGGAGATGGAGGTATCTTTTCCAACCGGGTGACTTATGGGTTTCTATTCTTAAAGTGGTGCATGGGGACATTTTCGAACCTTCAGCAGGTCATAGCAGCCACTTTTGGCCTGTAATCGTGTCTGCTTGTAACAAATCGTTGGAGAAATGCTTCCTCCCAAATGATGTATTTCATATGAGGGTTGGAAATGGCAGGTTGATTCGATTCTGGCAGGATTTATGGTTCGGTAATTCTTGTTTTTATTCATGTTTTGACCGTTTATATCAATTGGATATTAACAACAATGATGTATTAGCTGATAAATTGATAAATGATTATTGGGTTTAGACATGGTCCAGAAGTTCGTGACTTGATCAAGGATGTTACTCTTACTGATCGTGACGATTCTTGGGAATTTACCCTTGATTCGGATGGTTTATTCTCGGTTAAAATAGCAAGAGAATACATCGATCGAAGGCTGCTTTCGTCATCTAATGTTGAAACGATTTGATTTAAGTTCATGTCGCATAAGATTAACATCTTTTTGTGGCTTCTTATATTGGAGACTCTTCTTCTTCGTTGGAATCTTTCCGCGAAAGGTATTGATGTTTCCTCCATTGTGTGTCCTAATTGTACTAATGGGACGGAGGTTAGGGAGCACTTATTTTTTGATTGTTCGGTGGCTAAGGATCTTTGGGTTAAGGTGCGTATATGGTTAAATTTCAACATGCCTTTTTTTCACTCGTAGGACTCATTCGCTTCATGGATCGAAGGAAGTCGTTTAGCTGCTATTTGAAAGGACCCATTCATATACAAGATAAACGATTCACAATAGTTGATTACATCGCGAGGTATTTGACCTCTATATGATACATTTTACAAACATTGCATTCATTTTTAAAAGACAAACTTTCTTTACATCGAAAGTTGACGTCATGCATACCATTTCATAATACATCAAACTATAATTGACTTAATAATAATCTTGATGAACTCAACGACTCGAATGCAACGTCTTTCAAAATATGCCATGAATGACTCTAAGTAATATCCTTAAAATGAGCTAATTCTTAGCGGAAGATTTCTTTCATACCTGAGAATAAACATGCTTTCAAGTGTCAACCAAAAGGTTGGTGAGTTCATAGGTTTATTGTAAACAATAAAATTCATCATTTTAATAGACCACAAGATTTAATATTCCCATTTCCCATAAACATCATGCATAAAATTCATTCATATGGATTGAACACCTGGTAATAGACCTTAACAAGTTGCATATAGAATATCCTCATCATTCCGGGACAACTTCGGACATGATAAATTTACCATCATTTCGGGAAAACTTCGGACATGATAAATTCGCCATCATTCCGGGAAAACTTCGGACATGATAAATAGGGCATATTCGATTTCGATAATTCAACCATAGAATGTAGTTTCGATTACTTGTGTCTATTTCGTAAAACATTTATAAAAGCATTTCATGTATTCGCAGTTCAAAAATATATTTCAAAAGCATTTAATAAAGCAGTTGTAAAAACAGCGCATGTATTCTCAGTCCCAAAAATGTAAAGAGTAAAAGGGAATCAAATGAACTCACTATCTTGTATTTTGTAGTAAAAATACACATGACGAAACTGAACAATGCAGGGTTGGCCTCGGATTCACGAACCTATATCATTTGTATATATATTAAAACATATACTTATAATCGAATAAATTTATATATTGTTATTAGTAATATAAATTTTTTTTATCTTATTACTTATGTGTTTCTTTATTTAATTTAATATATTTATTTTATATTTATTTTGAATAAATATTAATATAGTTAAGTTAAATAAATTTTTATATGAAGATCTTTTGTTTGTGAAATTAATAATTATGATAATACTAGTATTAGTAAAAAAAAATAATAATATTGATATTATACATTAAAAATGATAAAAGTGATAGTTTTAATAAAATGATAACTTTGAAGATTTTTAGTTATAATGATACTTCTAATAGAAAGATTTAATAGTGATAATGATACTAACATTGGTGATAAATATAATAAATTATTTTATGATAGTAATAATAAAACTAATAATACTTGGGCTAATGTCGATTGCTTTCTTCCGGAGAATCTACGACAACGTGAGACAACAATCCCTACATTCTCATTCTCAAGATTCAAGGCTATTCCTTTCACACCGCTGGCAAATTCAACCATTTCCCTAGCTTGAATCTCATTCAACCCATAAATGTTAATACTTAGTGATAACAATAATAATAATGCTAATTATTCTAATAATCATATTCTAATATTAGTTATAATAACGATGATTTTATTAATCATTATTATACTAATGCTAATAATAATAATGGTAATACTAATAATAATAGTAGTGATAGTAGTAGTAGTAATAATAATAATAATAATAATAATAATAATAATAATAATAATAATAATAATAATAATAATAATAATAATAATAATAATAATAATAATAATAATAATAATAATAATAATAATAATAATAATATTTATAATAATACTTATGTTACTAATAATAACAATAATAATGCTTATACTAGTAGTAAAATAATTTCATTTATATTATTAGGTGATAATAATAATATTAGTAATAACATTAATAATAATAATAATAATAATAATAATAATAATAATAATAATAATAATAATAATAATAATAATAATAATAATAATAATAATAATAATAATAATAATAATAATAATAATAATAATAATAATAATAATAATAATAGTACTAAATGTGGTACTAATGCTAATATTAATCATAGTATTTATGTTCTCATAATAATAAATATATTAATCATTAAAACAATTATAATAGTAACAATGATAATAATAACAATATTCTTATTTATAACTATAATCATAATAATAATAATGATAACTAATACTTGTATTGACAAAATTTATAATAATAATTACATTAGTAATGTTAGTAATAATAATAATAATAATGGTTTTAATACTTATGACTCTGATAGTACTAATAAGTGTTATAATACTAATAATAACAATAATGATAATTATAGTAATACAACAATATAGTAATAATAATAATAATAATAATAATAATAATAATAATAATAATAATAATAATAATAATAATAATAATAATAATAATAATAACAATAAGTTGATAAGTGAGCTACCTTTAAAGGCTCAAAAAAAATACTAAACTGCCCAAGCCGGGACTCGAACCCGCGACCTCCCGCTAACCCAAAAACCCATCAAACCATTCCTCTATCCATTCATATCTGACTATACCCAAATCCTAAATTTATTAAACCTCCTTTTCTGTATCCCTTACTCTTCTTCTTTCTCGCGATAAAAAATGTTTCTGCTCTCTTCTGCTTAATTAAATCAACTGCCGTGATTTTTGGTTGATAATTGATAGAGATGATTGAAGAATTAACTGGTTTAGTGTAGAGGATTATGAGGGGATCGAATGGATTTGTAGGGTTGATGTGTTTCTTGGTATCACGAGTATAATAGCAGGTAGGAGGAAGAAATAATAAAAAATTAAAACAGAATATGACATCTAATAATGTTACGCGTGATTTATCTGCCCATATATATATATATATATATATTGTTTTAATTTTTAATAGATAATAATTATATTAATAATATTAATATTGATATTATTATTAATAATAATAAACATACTAATAATAATAATAATATTATCAAAATAAACTCAATAATAAGACCAATAATAAAAGTAATAATGATAATAATAATTTTAGTAATTATAATACATTAATTGCACCAAATTTTATATATAACTATCATATATTGTAATATTAATAATACTGATATTAATATTAATATTAATATTAATATTAATATTAATATTACTAATAAGAATGAAATAATAATAATATTAGTATACAACTATATTTTTAACTTGTAATCATATTTAATATATTAATATAATATTTTGTATCATATGACTCTTTTGAATATTTAATATTTATACATTATATTAGATATATTACAACATACATATAATGTTAATCATGTATAGAAATCATATATGTTTATATATAGATTTACTTAATAACAACATTATTATCTTGCATATTATTTTATATATTTGATTCTAATGTTTCAGTTATATTTTATTATTTCTAATTTTTATATATACTTTTGTTGTATTATATTATATATATATGCATATATCTGTACACATTTATTTACATACAATGGTTCATGAATCGTCGGATCTGGTCAAAGGTCAAATACATTCATAAAGGATCGTTCAAACATTTTGGAACTCGGTTTAATAGACTTTGCTTATCGTGTCGAAATCTTATAAAGACTAGGTTTAAATTTGGTCGTAAATTTTTGGGTCGTCACAGTACCTACCCGTTAAAAAAATTTCGTCCCAAAATTTGATTAGGATGGTCGTGACAGACAATAAGTATGTTTTCATGACTCATATGAGCTGATAAATAGAGTTTTATTACTGTGGAGTAATATGGATAAGATAATTCGATTATTCGAAGAGTACGAATGAAGCTATCACAAAAGAGTGAAATGAATATATGCAGATTCATCTTGTCCAGTGACGTAGTCACGGTTGATTTTTGAAATTTAAGGGATTTAAGAGAAAATCTTCGAAATCTGAATAAGATTTGATTCTTCAGTGAATAAGGAAATTAGGATTCGCTTTGATTAAATGCCGTAATCTGTTTCGATTGCTCTATCGGATATTTCAATATAAATTCACCCCCTTCGTTTACTTTATATTTTGGAGTCCCATACTTTTGTTTTCTCTTCCCGACTTTAAGCAAGCGAATAATGGTCCAGAATTCGTAGGTATGAAGTTTCGAATGAACATGGTTAATGTTCTAAGATAGAATTTTTAATAGCACGATCTTGACTGGTTAAATTACAAGAATTCAAAAGAAAATATAGAACTATCAGGAAGATATGTTCTCGATGTGTTTGGAGATTAGATAGGATGTAAGAGTCGTGTAACATGGCACATGATGACGTTATGGTCTGTGAATCATCATGTTTCATTAGAGACTCAGCATGACTTACTGTAATATAATCACGTTGATCAAGTGTCATTATATTATACTAACCCATGCTTCAGTTCCCAACACTACTTCAAAAACATTCATATTTTAAGTTCGAAGTTTTACAGAATATAGAAACTAAACAATTTCCTTTATGATGTATACAAATAACGTGAAGGGATAAATGATTTCAGATAAGAATAGTTATGAAAATATCTTCATAAATATCGAGGATATTTATAAACGAAAGATTCGATGATGTTTTAGAATTTCTAGTATCGAAGGATGATGAAGATTTGTCCGTAAGGGTTTAGAGTCAGGAGTAAGGTATTCGTTAATGACTTCAGCAGGTACTGAATCATTTGGATTCTTTGAAGGAAGGTTTATTCTTTGTGATTTGTCCACAGTCTCTTTCATGGTTTGCTCAATCTGTTTTCCAGTTTCAAACCTTCTCTTTTTCTGAGCTTTGCCAATACATTATTCTTTATCATCAAACTTTTGACTGTTAAGATCGTTTATAGTTTTTGCTGCTTCATACAGCTTTTCAACATTCCGAGTATAGATTCACAGACTGGGTGCTTTTTAGAAGTTTAGAATAGAAGATCATAATTCTAAGAGATAAATGATATATGTATACATATAACAGTTGATGTGGACATGCTGCGAGATTCAAAATACTGATTGCTAATTCCCGATAATTGATGTGGTAATTCTCGTTATAAGATGCGGATGAGTATGTGATAGGGTTTTAATGAACAAATATATTGGTTCTTTCGGAGAGACTTAAATCAACGAGTAATGAAGTTGCTGGTAAGTTTACTGCTAATGTGGTGGAATTTAAACGGTTCCCTGATAACGATAACGAAAAGCAAACTTATATATCAAGGTTATAATAAAGCTAATCTGAATGAAAGATCGAAGTTGTCTTGCTGGAGCTGTGACAAAATTTGCTACTTTGAAAGGGAATACCAAGTTATTTTTGGTAATAACAACGCCAAAGGAGCTAGCACAGATACGTGTTAAACGTTTACTCGGTTTTCGCGAGTTTTTCAGGTGCATAACTATATGCATAAATCTTTCCTTCCGTAGATGAAGTGCGGTTGGTCTATCCTCTCGATTGAGGTGTTTTCAAGAATCATGAAAGGTTTGAATGCAGACTGTAATCGTCAAGATGCAAATGAGGTTTAAGATGAAATCAAGTGGCAAACTTGAAGAGATGTTTTGTTTCATATGTTATAATAAATATTTTAATTCATTTTAATTGTCCAATGTCATTAGTCCACAGTTCATAGTCCACAATTAGTAGTACAACAATTCATATATAGTTTAATATATAATATTCGAATTAATTAATACATGTCGTGACCCATTATATAAATGTCTCAGACTCGATCACAACTCAAAGTATATATATTATTTTAGAATCAACATCAACCCTGTATAGCTAACTCGGTCATTACCGCATATAGAGTGTCTATGGTTATTCTAAATAATATATATAGATGCGTCGATATGATATGTCAAAACATTGTATACGTGTCATGATATTTAAAATGCGTAAATAACAGTATTTAAATGACAATAAATAAAGTGCGTAAAATAAATAACAGAAATTAAATGACGATAAATATAATTGCAAGAATTAAAATTACGATAAAATAAATTGCGATAATTAAAATGTAATAAGGAATTAGCAGTTAGCTAGGAACAGTTAGCTAGGATTTTGTTAGCGTGAATTCTTAACAAAATTGCTCATAGTTAATTTGTTTGTTTCTAACAAATTTTATTTTGTCAAATGTTTTCTTCATTATGCCACTTGTTGGATTCCGATAGGTCAAAATCCAAATATGAAATTGAATGAAAATGGTTATTCTGCGGTGAACGGATACGTATATCTTGTGGATGTAAGTAGGATAGTAAATGACTGTTGAATCAAATTCGAAGAATGTACAATGTAACTAATTAATGTGAAATCTAAATATTCCTTGGGTATTACCTACCCGTTAAAATATTTTCACCATTAATAGTTTGTACAAGAGAATTTTTAATTACAAACTTTATGAAAACATATATACACATATATTTTCTTCAGATGTAATACAGATTTAATGAGTTTATATCATATTAAGCTCATTTGATTTTCAAATAGAACTAGACTAAATAATCTCTAAGACTTTAGAGATTACATAATCGCTAACGAATGTTTATCCAATGATGTTATAGATTAATACTTCATCGGTTGTTATTGTTGGTACTCCTTGGTATCTATGGTGCGTATGGCGTTGATGCTCGAGATACAGATTGTGATGTTGAATCATGGGATATGGATGTTGTGGATGGTGGTACTGGTTATGCTGCTGGTGCTGCTGATGGTGGTACTGTTGCTACCAGTGTTGCCGCTGGTGCTTGTAATCTTTACACCATATTCTCCAAAGTCATTACCCGAGCGCGAAGTTCGTTGACTTCTTCTATTACAACGAGATGATTGTCGGTTCGGACGAGTGGATGAATAAGATCTAGAATCTGAGATAGTATATAATCGTGACGAGATTCTCTGAAAATGAGAGAGAAAATGGTGTCTCAAATAAGTTCGCCGGTAAGTGCTTCAGGTTCATCGTCAAGAGGGCAATATGGTGGGTGGAAGGGATCACCTTCTTCTTTTCTCCAATAATTAAGTAGACTACGAACCCATCCCCAATTCATCCAGAATTGGTGATAACTAATTGGTTGATCCATTCCGGTTACACTGTCTTCGAAACTTGAGTCGAAATCCATATCGGAATAGCTGTCGGAATCTAAGGAATTTGAACTAGTTGCGAGTTCCGTCTTGTACGGTTAGATAAAGGATTTTCGATATGAAATGATTTTTGGATATCGGATGATATTCTAATTGCATAGAATACCTAAATATAGTACAGAAGATCCCGTAGATTACGGAGGAGTTTACGGAATATGTCAGGCAAAGTTTACAGTAACGGATACGCTAAGATATGAATTAGCAGATACGCTAAGATATGAATTTTGTCTATACATTATTCATGCGATCAATGCAGTAAGACGTGTCTAGACTAAGAATGATAAGCAAGTGATTCCCTAAGAATGATAATCAGGTAATTTTCAACACAAAATGATAAGCAAAACTTTTGACATGCAGATACGGTCGAAGTCCAGACTCACTAATGCATCTAAACAACTCCTAGTTAGACACACTAATGCAAGACCTGGTTCGCTATGACCACCGCTCTGATACTGATAGTGCTCCAAATGAACATATATTTAGTAGCAATATCCTTCCAATATGCAAAGTTTTCAGATGCAATTGTTCCATTTTCAAGTAATATTCGTTTAAATAAATAAGTGCGAAGACAAAAGGTGAAAACGAAGATTTGAAGACGCAAACGTCCAAAAAGCTCAAATGTACAAGATACAATTAAAGTGGTTCAATTTATTGATAAGAAACGTCTAAAAATGACAAGAGTACAAGTTGCGAAACACAAAGTACAAGATATCTACGCGTACAAAAAGACGTTCGAAAATCCGGAACCAAGACATGAACCAACTATCAACGCGCGACGCAACGGAGCTAAAATTACAAATCAACTATGCACATAAATATAATATAATATATAATTAATTATATATATATATATATATATATATATATATATATATATATATATATATATATATATATATATTATATTTATATATTAAACGTCGACAAGCTAGGATCCAAAATTAGATGAGCTGGAAAACTGACCTCCGCACTCGCGGAGCTTTGAAGACCAATACCTCCGTACTCGCGTAGCACACTATTTTAGAAATGGCCTATAAAAGGCCGAGCCCTCTGCCGAATCCATGGCACCATATCTATCTATCTCTCTCAATTTATATATTTATATTATAATTATAATTTTAATTTAAGATTAATAATAAATTATGGTTTAGTTGGGTTATTGTACGAATGTTTTACGGGTTTTAAGTCGGAACTCTGTCCGTGTAACGCTACGTGATAAATAATCACTGTAAGCTATGTTTTTTCTTTTTAAATTAATGTCTCGTAACTAAGTTATTATTATGCTTATTTGAGCCAAAGTAATCGTGATGTTGGACTAAAAAATTAAGATTGGGTTATTAAACTTTGTACCATAATTAGGGTATGGACAAAAGACCGACACTTGTGGACATTGGACCATGGACCATTAATAGATGGGGGGTATTGTCTAATCGAATGACAATTCTTTGGAGCCTGTTGAACCTATCTTCAAATTAGTTAATCTAATAATTGTTAAATGATCATGCATGTCCTATTTAGTGACGTTTATACGACATCTTTTTCAAATCATTTAATTTAATCAATTGGATTGGGTATTTTATTATTCATTATGGCCAAGTGAATAAATTAATGTATCATGGACTAATTAAAATAGGGGTGGATTACATTCAAGGGTAATTGGTGTAATTGTTAACAAAGTATTAAAACCTTGGATTACACAGTCGAAAACCTGGTGTATTCATTAAACAAAGTATTAAGACCTTGTTACAGTTCGAATCCCTAATTAGTTGGACTATTTGACTTCGGGTATAAGGTTAAATTTGCCGAGCATTTTATAATTATGACCGATGGACTATTATGGACAAAAACCAGATAGGTATCAAATAAACCAGGACAAAGGACAATTAACCCAGGACAATTAATTAAAATCAACATGTCAAACATCATTATTACGAAAGTTTAAATAAGCATAATTGTTTTATTGTATTCCTCATCGTACTTATAATAATAATAATACTACTTATATATATATATATATATATATATATATATATATATATATATATATATATATATATATATATATATATATATAGTTCTATAAAAATATAGTACGTTTTCAAGTAGCTCCCTGTGGAACGAACCGGACTTACTAAAAACTACACTACTCTACGATTAGGTACACTGCCTATAGTGTTGTAGCAAGGTTTAGGTATATCCCATCCGTAAATTAATAAAACTTGTGTAATATTTCGTCGTATTTCGTAGTAAACAATAATAGTATTTCGCGTACCACCTCGCACATCACCAAGTTTTTAGCGCCGCTGCCGGGGAGCGGTAAAATGCTATATTTTAAGAAAAAAAATATATTTTTAAGAGTTTTTTTAATATATATAAAATTAAAAAGTATTTTTAGTTTTATTTCTAATTTTTAAAATATAAGTTTATTTTATTTAAAATTTAAAAAAAAAACACTGAACCTGTCGAATTTGAGGCTGGTACTCGTTTAAATTTGCAACCTCCGCACTCGCGGAGTATTTGGGAAGCAGAAATCCGCACTCGCAGAGATAACCTGACAGGTCAAACCTGATTCTACATTAATTACGGAGTATTAATTATTATTATTATTATTAAACCTTAATTAGGGTTAATTTATATAATAATTAGTTTTTGTTTTTAAAATTTGTATTTTAAGTTTTAATTAGTAATATTAAATATATAAAATAATACTTTTATAAATAATAATATAAAAAAATATTTTTATAAAAATTGTATTTTTATAACTTTAAGTTTTATTTTTTTTATATTTCGTAACTTTTTAATCGTTTATTCTTAATATTTATATATTTATCGTTCGTAATTAGTTTTAAGACTAGTTTGCCGTAGCTTATTTTTATTTCTAGATTTTTAAGATTTACCGTAAAATCCCTTAAGTACTTTTTCTTTAGACTAAGATTTAGGTGTTTTAGAATTTTGCGACGCTGTTTATAAATTTTAGTTCCTTTTAAGTTACGACGCGTTACTTTCTTATTTTTGTTTTTTGACTTTTTATTTTTTGACCTTTTTCGACGTTCTTCGACGCGCTTTTTATTTTTCATTTCTACGCACTAGTTTTTAGGACATAGAATTTTCTATTTCTTCTCTAAAATTTCAAACAAAAAATTATTTTAAGCAGTTAAATTAATAGACATCCAAATTTTCTGGTTCGTAGTAATAGTTCGATTTGTTAGTGGCGAGTTGTGGGCTTCCGATTTAAAGGGTCCTGGCTACCTGCTGCATCTTTTGGCTATTCGAAACGTGGGCAAAATCAGAAAAGTCTATTAATTTGATAACTTATATAATTTTTATCTTTATAACTAATAGGATATTCAGTGAATGCACCGAGTAAAACGTTCACCACTTTTCATACGTTCACCACCTGTAACCTGTGATGACCCGGAAATTTCTGATCAAATTTAAACTTAATCTTTAACGTTTCCGACACGATAAGCAAAGTCTATGAAGTTGAATCTCAAAATCTTGAACTATTCAATTACCCCTCGATTGTTCTCAACGATTCGCGAACAATTATATGTAAATAGATACATATACTATAACTTGAAAACGTAACAAAGTGTTAAGTAAACGATACTGTGCATTAAACATATTGGTTTGATTATCTGATTGATATATTTAACTATGAAGTTAAAAGATTATGCTAAACGAATGAATTAAAAGATATTTACCGAGTCCCTTAAGGATTATGATATTATTACGGGTCTCTGTTGTAAGGTCCACGTTGATTTGGGAAATCATTCATGTTTAATGGTATTCGGAATTAATGGTAAAGTGTTTGTTTAAATAACGTAATTTGGACACATAAAATAATAAGGAATATTAACTGTTAGAATTGAATCTATGAACAGCTTGCAACGTATATTTAGAACGTGTTTAAGTATATTGAATATATATTTATGAATATATAGCTTCAGGTTATTTGAAAACAATAATAACATTCGGTTATTGATTCAATTGATATTTAGTTATGTTAATTAGAACGTTTGAGAAATAAACGATGACACATAAATGAATTACATGAATTTAAGTTTAAATGTATAAACAATATGCGATATAACAATTTCAAATGATTTTAAAATGTATTTTAATAAATAGCGAGACAATGATTTATAGAAGTAAATGACCAAAACACTCGAAAGTTTAAGATACACTTTGAGTGATATAATTTAGGGATAATTTAAGGCTATATTTTGAAAAAGGTACGTGTCCCAAAATATAAATTACAAGTTTTCTCAGCGTACGAAGGGACACTCGAAAAACCGGAACCGGGACATAAGTCGAGTGACGACGTACGACTTATCGGAACAAAAATTTCAAGTCAACTATGCACGAGAATATAATATAATATAATATATAATTAATTAATATAAATTATATATATTATATATTAATAAATAAATATGTCGACAAACAAGAAAACAAAAATTTGTGAGCTGGATCAGAGGGCCATGCGATCGCATGGCCTTGAAGCACAAATACCATGCGATCGCATGGGGTACTTTTTCAGGAAAAGTCTTTATAAAGCGATCGAATTCAGTTTTTGTGATATATATTTTGTAACATCCCGTTTTTCTTCATACATGTATGAGGTACTTGATTGATCTTTAGAATGTTCATACTTGGTTGTATAATAGTATAAAGATGATTGTACGATGAGTGCATGAAGTGTACCAAGCGTACACGTGTTGCTTGTTCGAATGTCGAAGAAAACTGGACGTTGTTTGAGTTACATGATGTGTACGTACCTTTTCGATCCCAAATAAAGTTTGAGTTGACATTTCAAAACCTTACCATTAGAAAGGAAATCTTATTACGTTTCCAACGATATTTGATTCATCGAAAACGGAGTTACGGTCAAAAAGTTATGGCCAAAACAAGTTTGCTGAAGTTCGGATGAAACAGGCAATTGTCACGGCGCGACAAATTGCTCCGCGGCGCGACAAATGCCTATGTTGAAGGTCAGAAAGCTTGAAAAACATGTTCTAAAATCACCCTTTGGGCCACGGCGCGACAAACTGCTCCGCGGCGCGACAATAGGCACGTTCTGGTACTTTTCAGCCTTTTAATGAGTTAAATGAGGGGTAAAGTTGGTATTTCACTTATGGACGGATTTGTGGCTGTAATATCAGTTTTAGATCCACTTTTGGATCATTTTGACATCCATTCAAACACTCCCAATCTTAGAGAGAGAGAGATGAGTTTCTAGAGAGAGGAAGCTTGAGTTATGATGAAGATGGTGATTTTTGCCCAAATTGGAAGCGGGTTTTGGTTCTCCTTGGTGTTTCTAGCTACTAGAGCTCGTTTTGGTGCTTGAGGTAAAATCTTGCTCGGTTGCGTGTGGTGAAGATTTCGTGCATGGTTTGTAATGCTCGAGTTCACGAGGTGAGTGGAATAATTATGCGTATGTGTATATAATGTATTTATTTGTGTTGCATGAATGTGGTATTGTCGCGGTGTTTAAGACACCACATTCTAGGTAACGAGTAGTATTGTCGCGGTGCTTAAGACACTACTCATGGTATGATTGACGAGTAGTATTGTCGCGGTGTTTAAGACACTACTCATTGTATGATTGACGTGTGGTATTGTCGCGGTGTTTAAGACACCACAGTGTCATGGGAGTGGAATTGTCGCGGTGTTTAAGACACCACTCATTGTTTTGAATGAAGTGTGGATTCGTCGCGGTGTTTAAGACGCCACATTGTCGTAAGGGTGAGTTAGTCGCGGTGTTCAAGACATCACCCGGGGGACTAGTGATTACGCGGTGTGTAAGTAACACTAGTGGATGTTATGAACTCCAACGGTCTTGTAAGTACCGTTTCCCTTGTTCGAATTGGTTAACCAAGGTTATGTGAATTATGTATTGAAGTATTTAATTATGAATCGTATGCTATTGTATTATTAGCTACTTGCGGAATGTGGATATTGGTATATGCATATTATTGTTGCATGATTGTCGAATTATTGATCCCGCGTATGAGGTTGTGTAAGTGATGCAAGTAAGTAGATTATATATGTGTATGTATAATTATTGCATTCACTAAGCGTTAAGCTTACCCCTCTCGTTGTTTACCTTTTTACAGGTATTGTGATTATGAAGCTAGCTAGTTGTAGACTAGATGTTTAGCAGCGCTTGGGCTCGACGGGGTAGCTTTTGGATATTTGGACGCAGATGGGGGATTTGGTAGTCCCCGAGATTATGCTCTTGGTATTGGGTTGGGTTATTGAGTCTTAACCCGTATTTCTTGTGATCGGGTCATTATTACAAATGATTTTGTAAAGTGTAATTTGTGTGCCAAGGGTCATGATAGATTGTTAAACGTATCCTTATGATGTTATGTTTCGATTAAAACAGAGTTGAAAATGTATTATATTAATGGGACCTAACTAAATAAAAAAAAAAATGTACTCTGTTTTTGGTTAAATGGATTTGGGTTGTTACAAGTGGTATCAGAGCATAGTCTAAGGGAATTAGGTGACCTTGGAATAGGTGCCTAGTCTTAGACTTATTGGCGGATGTGCGTTATTTGCGGGACTTGTAGGAATACGGGTCAGATTGAGGTTTGTTAGTGCCTTAGAGTAGGTGACTAACTCGGACTTGTTTTTGTCCAAAGTGTGATTATGTGGGGCCTTATTTCGTGTGTGAATTAGTGCCTTAGTTAGCTAGTGCGTAATGTAAGTAGGCGAACGTGGACATTGTTTTAGTGATAGTCACCTAGGATGTAGGTTGACTTGTGGTTGCAGTGTACTTGTGTACATTTATTATTATATTGTATATAGGTGTATATATATATACAGGTATCTTTTGTGTGGTATCCTAGGGATGAATCTATTGGAGAGATTTGTATGTTTGGCGGTTTTGAGTGATCAAGTTCATGGTAAGGACTTTGGTCATTCGGGTACTAGGAGTTATCGCGTGTTATTTTGTGTGAATGTTGCGTCAGTCCGGGTAAAGTACCTTGCGTGACCATGTGGAAATGGTAAGGTACGCATTTGTAATAATGACCGATCACCATTATTACGAAAGTGTATCTTGACACTAAGCATGACATGACAAGTACCGAACGGAGGAAACGTGGCATGGTTGGGGTAGAACGGGACGAATTAGGAATCTTCTATTGGTTCCTAGGGTATAGTAGTCTCGAGTGATGTGCTTGTTGTCACATCGAGTTCCTTGCGAGTCGAGAAGTGTTACGGTGGATTCGTTTAGCTAAGTGAGTGAGCCAACTCACGAGTTTGGTGCGTGCTTAGTCACCCTAAGTAGTGGGTGCACTGTTGAGATTGTTATTGGTTTTAGTTACCCGTCGTAACTAGGATGACCGATTTACGTGTGCGTGTGTGCGACGAGGACTTGAATTCCGTAATGGAATGCAATAAGTCTAATGATTGTAGTTTTGAGTTACACTCGGTAGAGTGTGTGGTTAGAGAATCGTGTTAGGATTCTTGTTGTGTGTGTCGCCTTGGAATTGGCGAATCGGGGAGTCCTTGGGTCATTAAACTCATGGGAGTGGGACCCGTATGATGATGGTTGCGTTAGTGTGTTGTTGATTATAGGGCAACATTCTTAAGGGAATACCCCTTGTAGTAGTGGTTTTATCGAGGTGTAGAAAGGATGTAAGACTTGGTGTTTCCAAGCATCCCCTTAGTGATTGGATGAAAGGTTTCGTTAGGCTATGTTGTTTTGGCCTTGTGGTGTGTGTAGCGTGTGATCGCTAGAAACTTTCAAGAAGACAATAAACTGTAAGGTTTGTCGGATAGGTGTGACTTCGAGTTATTATTGTGGTAAAATGGGTGACATCGGGTGTATGAAACCCAAAGATCGAGTTTCTAAATTTCGGTAGATTGTGGTGGGAGTCTGCATGACACTGCGTCAGGTGCCTTCTTATACCTGCTAGTGTAATGTTCAACTCCGGTGATGGTGTGATCACTCTGTGCTTAGGGTGCCCGTGAGATGCCCTTAGAAGTAGCGGAGATTACAACAGTGATCGACGAATGATTGTAATTCGACGGTTAAGAAAGTCGGAGTTTAAGAGCATTTCGGTAAATACTTCTTGGGAAGTGACTGATGAGCGAATCTTGTTGCTCTTAAGTGTTATATGGGTGAAGATAACCGGTGAGCTGGTAATGGAGTTCATGGACGGTTAGGCTGAAGGTTAAGATGAAGTGTTGATATTGCGGTCGATGCAATTATTGTGTCGGATTGGTCACTCTTCTCCATGGGAGTGAGCAATTGTTGGTAAGGGTTCGTTGCGTGGAAGGTCGGGCGATCTCGACTGAGATGTACGATTGATTAATCGGAATGACGTACGCTTAGGCATAGAGACGTATGTGGGACTTTGGCGGAGTTCGCCTTGCGAACGATTAAGGCAGTCGATTGTGATTTGTGGTATGAAGGTGCGAAGTCGTCGCGTGTACGACACCTCCGGTAATTTTGTATGACGGCTCTGAGAGCCTAAAGTGAATTTGCAGTGATTCGGTGTATATGATTAGTGATGAGAATGATCATGTGTGTTGTGGAATGGTAATTCCGCGGGATGTTATCATCTTTGCGGTAAGAATGTGGAGCTAGATCCTAAGTGGGGGAGTTTTTACTGCCACCCGAGGAAGCTCCCGTGGTACTAGATCAAGTGAAGTGTAAGATCTCTTAAGTAAGGTGGTCGTGTAGTACCAAGGTGCAGTATGAGACCAAGTGTGAAGTTTGAGATCACGGAAGTGAGAGAATGTAATTGTTATTGTGGGTGCTCTCGTGATAATAATTTGGGTAGATGTGAAACTCGGATAGTACTGTCAAGTGAGTACGAGTTCGAGATGACAGTGAATACTGTATTTTCCCTGTCGGGAAACGTGATCGTGAGAATTTTCAGTGGATTATCCCACTTTGTGGATGGTTGTGAGGCGGGGAGCGCCGGTTCTCATTGTCTCACGTCGAGACACGCGGTTGTTGTTTATTTACGAGAGTGTGTTCCCTAGTGATGTGACCTGTTGGTTGTATCGAAATGTCGAAGCCATCCTCAATGGACGGTCTATGTAGGAGGATTCACCTGGCGTTGGTGAATATTTTGTGGGTCGTGTGGCGAATTGCGAATTGTCGGGATAATAATTCGTCATTGACAGGATTCTAGTACACGAATAGTTTCCATGCTAGTACTAAGGAGCCGTAGGGTATGGATGCGTTGTAGGGTTTGGAGGAGAAACCCTGTGTCGAGTGTTGATGATTTTCCTAGTTCGTGGTGTATTATTGTCGTCCTGGATTAATCCAGAGACTGGTGATCGTGTGCGGATCGATCGATGGGAAAGTTTGTGTTCCCTAGAGTGATTATTTTGGTGATACCGAAATTTCTTCGTTGAAGGAATAATCCGGTTGCGGAAATGAGAGAGGTTGGTTCTTGAAATAGAGAACATACTTGATTGACCGGTTGAGTGTTGCGTTATGGACTGTTAAAGTGCAGAGTTTTAAGGGAGGCAGCTTGAACGTTGAGCGCGTGAAATATCGCTTGTTGCGGTAATGCACGCTAGGGATTATTAGCGTGTGGTGAAAACTTCGGATTAATGGAAATTGTTAATGGAATTGTTGCAGACATCGAGTTTGGATGTGTGTCGGAGGACTATAGAGTGTAGGTTCGGATTAGTTAAGTGACTAGGATCACGAGGACGTGATTGAATTTAAGTGGGGGAGAGTTGTAACATCCCGTTTTTCTTCATACATGTATGAGGTACTTGATTGATCTTTAGAATGTTCATACTTGGTTGTATAATAGTATAAAGATGATTGTACGATGAGTGCATGAAGTGTACCAAGCGTACACGTGTTGCTTGTTCGAATGTCGAAGAAAACTGGACGTTGTTTGAGTTACATGATGTGTACGTACCTTTTCGATCCCAAATAAAGTTTGAGTTGACATTTCAAAACCTTACCATTAGAAAGGAAATCTTATTACGTTTCCAACGATATTTGATTCATCGAAAACGGAGTTACGGTCAAAAAGTTATGGCCAAAACAAGTTTGCTGAAGTTCGGATGAAACAGGCAATTGTCACGGCGCGACAAATTGCTCCGCGGCGCGACAAATGCCTATGTTGAAGGTCAGAAAGCTTGAAAAACATGTTCTAAAATCACCCTTTGGGCCACGGCGCGACAAACTGCTCCGCGGCGCGACAATAGGCACGTTCTGGTACTTTTCAGCCTTTTAATGAGTTAAATGAGGGGCAAAGTTGGTATTTCACTTATGGACGGATTTGTGGCTGTAATATCAGTTTTAGATCCACTTTTGGATCATTTTGACATCCATTCAAACACTCCCAATCTTAGAGAGAGAGAGATGAGTTTCTAGAGAGAGGAAGCTTGAGTTATGATGAAGATGGTGATTTTTGCCCAAATTGGAAGCGGGTTTTGGTTCTCCTTGGTGTTTCTAGCTACTAGAGCTCGTTTTGGTGCTTGAGGTAAAATCTTGCTCGGTTGCGTGTGGTGAAGATTTCGTGCATGGTTTGTAATGCTCGAGTTCACGAGGTGAGTGGAATAATTATGCGTATGTGTATATAATGTATTTATTTGTGTTGCATGAATGTGGTATTGTCGCGGTGTTTAAGACACCACATTCTAGGTAACGAGTAGTATTGTCGCGGTGCTTAAGACACTACTCATGGTATGATTGACGAGTAGTATTGTCGCGGTGTTTAAGACACTACTCATTGTATGATTGACGTGTGGTATTGTCGCGGTGTTTAAGACACCACAGTGTCATGGGAGTGGAATTGTCGCGGTGTTTAAGACACCACTCATTGTTTTGAATGAAGTGTGGATTCGTCGCGGTGTTTAAGACGCCACATTGTCGTAAGGGTGAGTTAGTCGCGGTGTTCAAGACATCACCCGGGGGACTAGTGATTACGCGGTGTGTAAGTAACACTAGTGGATGTTATGAACTCCAACGGTCTTGTAAGTACCGTTTCCCTTGTTCGAATTGGTTAACCAAGGTTATGTGAATTATGTATTGAAGTATTTAATTATGAATCGTATGCTATTGTATTATTAGCTACTTGCGGAATGTGGATATTGGTATATGCATATTATTGTTGCATGATTGTCGAATTATTGATCCCGCGTATGAGGTTGTGTAAGTGATGCAAGTAAGTAGATTATATATGTGTATGTATAATTATTGCATTCACTAAGCGTTAAGCTTACCCCTCTCGTTGTTTACCTTTTTACAGGTATTGTGATTATGAAGCTAGCTAGTTGTAGACTAGATGTTTAGCAGCGCTTGGGCTCGACGGGGTAGCTTTTGGATATTTGGACGCAGATGGGGGATTTGGTAGTCCCCGAGATTATGCTCTTGGTATTGGGTTGGGTTATTGAGTCTTAACCCGTATTTCTTGTGATCGGGTCATTATTACAAATGATTTTGTAAAGTGTAATTTGTGTGCCAAGGGTCATGATAGATTGTTAAACGTATCCTTATGATGTTATGTTTCGATTAAAACAGAGTTGAAAATGTATTATATTAATGGGACCTAACTAAATAAAAAAAAAAATGTACTCTGTTTTTGGTTAAATGGATTTGGGTTGTTACATATTTCTTTCATCTTACACTCCGTATAACTTATTTATATTATTATTATTATTATTATTATTATTATTATTATTATTATTATTATTATTATTATTATTATTATTATTATTATTATTATTATTAAGATTAATATTATTATTAATCTTATTATTATTAGTATTATTAATATTAATTAGTATTATACATAAAATACTACAGCGAGATTATGAGCTTGTCACTTTCAAAATGGTTTTCAAGCGGGATAGAGCTAAGGAAATTATGGGTTATTGCCAATGAGGTTATGGGTAATGTTCGGGGGTATATTTGTGAATCAAACCTAAGGTTTATCATCTCCGTTACGTCTACGTACTTTCCTACAATATTGAATCTCAATACTGATACATTGAGATCTACGATTATTTGATATTCTGAGTTTCAGTCACATTTTGGTGAACGACTTTATATGCTGCCGAGGTAAGTTTCATTGCTCCCTTTTTAATTGCTGTTGCAATCTATATTTTTAGGCTGAGAATACATGCACTTTATTTTAAACGCAATGGATACAAGTACATACTAAATTCTACACTGAGTTTGAACCGAAAATCCCTTAGCTTTGGTAACTTTTAACTGCCAGTTATAAGAACTGGTGGGCGCGAGTAGTAGTATATGGATCCATAGGGCTTGACATCCCGTCTGTTCCAGGTATAGAAACCCTATCCTGAACTATAAAACAGACGTATGCTATTTGAGTGTATAGTACATGTTGGTTGCATGTTAAACACAGGGGTACTTATTATATAGATGTTAAAGCTTACTTACCAGGGTGCTCAATTCCGTAGAATATTTTGATAAACGTTTCGGATGAAACAACTGAAATCTTGTGATCCACCTTTATATACAGATTATGCGAAACACTAAAACTATGAACTCACCAACCTTTGTGTTGACACTTGTTAGCATGTTTATTCTCAGGTTCCCTAGAAGTCTTCCGCTGTTTGCTTATATGCTAGACAAGCTATGTGCATGGAGTCTTACATGATATATTTTTTCAAGGAAACGTTGCATTCACCAAATTATCACTATGTATCTTATTTTGACTGCATTGTCAACGGAAGTACTATTGTAAACTATTATTTACGGTGATTGTCTATATGTAGAAATTATCAGATGTCGAAAACCTTTGATTTAAATATTCATTTATGGTGTGCCTTTTCAAAAGAATGCAATGTTTACAAAACGTATCATAAAGAGGTCAAATACCTCGCAATGAAATCAATGAATGACGTATTGTCCATATGGATTTGGAGCGATCGTCACAGTTGGTATCAGAGCGTTGGTCCTAGTGAACCAGGTCTTGCATTAGTGTGTCTAACTGATAGTTGTTAGGATACATTCGTAAGTCTGGACTTTGACTGTGTCTGCATGTCAAAAGTTTTGCTTATTATTTCTTGTCGGAAATTACCTGTTTATCAAACTTAAGTCTTGAGACGTGTTTTTGCATTTATTGCATACACGGTGTATAGACAAATCATATCCTATCATATCTACTACAGTGGATCTTATTTGGCGTTTTTTGAATTTACCTCCGTAAATTACGGAATCTTTTTACTATATATACGTATGCGAGAAGACGGAGATATCATCCAATATTCAACCCTCAATTCATATCGAGAATCATTTGATAACTTTCTGTGATCACGAAAGATGGCCTCTTCGAATAGACCAAGTTCTTCCAGCTCCGAAGACAGCGTGACGGGAGCGCACTGACCGATTAACTACCGTGATTTCTTTAGAAAATGGGGATGGGTTCGCGAAATACTAACCCTATGGAGAAATGAAGAAGGTACTCCATACCACGAGCCAAATTTACCGCCTAACGTTGGAGTACTCGATCCGCTTACCGGCGAACCTGTTCGCAACACCGTTTTTACTCTTTTCGCAAGGATTTTCCGCCTCGAAGGTCGACTCGATGTAGTTAAAGATAGTATTCGTCCTCTACTCCCGAATTCTAATCAGATAGGATTATTGGAAGAAGTTAGGAGACTTCGAACTAAATATCAAGAATTGACAACCCTTACGGAAGAATGGGTAGAACTAATTCATAGACTTGAGCGTAAAGTAGAAACCCTGGAAGTGACGGTGTTCGATTTGGAAGCTAGGCTCACATCTACTACACAGGTACCACAAGCAGTACTAACAACAACAGCAACACCACCATCACACGCCTCAACATCACAATCTGTACCTTGGATATCAACATCATACGCATCATAGGTACCAAGGAGTACCCACAACAATAAACGATGAAGTATTGATTCATAACTTCATAGAAAAAACATTCTACGGTGATTATGTAATTTTTAAAGTTTAGAGATTATCTATTCTAGCCTTAACCATAAATCAGATAGAGTAGAAACCCTGACCGGAATGGTGTATGATTTACAAGCTAGACTTGTTATATCACAACATCAACAGTACCGTTAGCATCATTAGCACCGTCAGCACCAACAGCATCTGCTACATCACAAGCTCTGTCAGTTCAAGAAAGCACCGTGACATCAATACGAGTCAACAACGAGTATATTGTATCAATGAGTTATGAAGTATTAACTCAATTCCTCTAAGAATTTATATGTATATCTTATATATATAAATTTTAAAACCATCATAAATCTTTTCGTACTAAGCTATTATGCATGAATTGAAAAAGTGTAAATATTACTCGGTTAATTCATATTAATAATATGCTTTGATGTACATCCTTCGTTAACAACTTAACCGTCATTAAATACAATCTCTGTTTCAACTCAATGAATTCCATTTCCTAATAAACCAAGTGTATTATTCAGTTACATAATTGATTTTACATTTTCATTTTCGATATACTCGAAACTTTCTAGAAAACATCATCTGTGCCTTGTAAGGTTCACAAGAATTCCACGAGCAACAACATCCTTCACCAAGGAATATCAATAAGAAAAAAATGAAGTATTGATTTCATTAGCGAAATACTCCGCAAAGATTATGTAATCTTTAATATTTTAAAGATTAATCACTTCTAAATCAAGCTGAAAATCAAATGAGCTTAATATGATATTAACTCATTAAATCTGTATTACATCTGAAGAAAATATAGATACATATATTTTCATAAAGACGGTAATAAAAATTCTTTGGTACAAAATATTAATTGTGAAATCTTTAATGGGTAGTTAATACCCGGGAAATATATAAGTTCACAATTAATATGTTATACTGTACATTCTTCAACTTTGATTCAAAAATCATTAACTATACTCACTATCTTCACAGTGATACACAATTATTTCATACAAATTCAATTACATATTCTGATATTGACGGACCAGAATCAAAGTCATAACTCTGAACCGGTGAAATCATTCTTAGATCTCTACATCTTTCAAAGTTATACTTTGACTTCAAAACTGTGCAAGATCCTTTAGCGTTGTTTTTACCGAAAATAACCTTGCAATTTTTTTCTTCTTCAAAGTATCCAGTTTTACCCCACTTCCAACCAGTCAATTTTGACTTTTCAGATTAACCTTATTGTAACCTTGACACATATGTTTTTGATACCGGGGAACCTTTTATGTTCCACCACATTAGCAGTAAATTTACCAACAATTTCATTTATCCTTGACCTTCCAAAAAATCCTTATACTCATTGAAACCCTATCATGTACTCATCCACATCTTGTAACGGTAATTGCCATACCAACTACCGGGAATTAGCAATCAGTATTTTGAATCTCGCAGCATTTTCTATGACAACAATTATATATAGATAACATTTATCTTCTAGACTTACTTACTTTGAATGTGAAGTTTCTGAAAAACACCCCAAACTGTGAAACTAGTCCTCCGAATTTTAGAACAATGCTGATGAAGCAGCAAAAACTGTAAACGACGTTAACAGTCAAAAGTTTGATGATAAGAATGGTATGTTGGTAAAGCTGAGAAAAAGAGAATGTTTAGAACTGGAAAACGGAATTAACAGATCATGAAGGAGATAAAGGACAAATACAAGGACCAAACTCTATATTCAAAGAATCCAAATGATTCAGTGTCTGCTGAAGTCATTAGAGAATACCTTGCTCCTTACTCTAAAACCTTTACGGACAATATTCTTCATCATCATCTTATCTTAAATATACTAAGATATCATCGTATCTCCCATTATAAATATCCTCCATATTTTTGAAGATATTTTTCGAAACTATTTTTATCTGAAATCATTACCTCTTCGCAATATCTGCTTTACAATATAAAAGAAACTATTTTAGTTTCTAAATTCTGAAACCTTCAAGTTTAAAATATGAATGTTTTAAAGTAGTGTTGGGAACTGAAACATGAATTAGTATAATATAATAACACTTGATGATGTGTCAAGACGTAACCTTTAAAATGAAGACAATATGCTTAATAATTAACACACAATACAGGCAACTAAAACCCGATCATGTAGTAACTAGCAAGTAAATTGACCAGTTCGATCCACAGGGAGAAGTTTGTTTTTAAGATTTTACCACGATTAATTATTCTAAAAGGGATGTTTTGTGTTTGAAGTTGTATTTTCGTTTAACGAAACAGTGAATAAATATAGTAATTAACAAGAATGAGAATGCGGTGTTTACTTCTATGCTTGATAAATGACAGGGATTGTTCTTTTATAATTAAAACCGTTATGTAATAGTTACAATAGAGCAGTTTATATCAATTTCACAATTTCTATAAACTTAAGAGCTATGTTTAATCAACAAGATTTTTCGTGGTTGAATTCACATAAAACCTAGTTTACTAAAATCACTCTAAGTAAACTACATGATTATATATCCTAAATATCATTCAATTAACATCCTATACTCACATATAGGTGGCTAGATCACTAGGTGTTGAAGTATAAGCTATGGTCTTTGATAAATTCACATAAACCAAGTCATAACTTACATAATTGAACTAGGATACAAGGATGATTACAACTATGGATCTTTTGAAAGAACATGGTGATTTAGATTGATTAACTAACTAGATTCAACCCGGTTAAACTCACATGAAACCTGAATTACAACAATCACTTGAGGTAATTTCATAACTATGTTGCTTTGGAACTTATTCAATTACTGAATTAAACACATAACAAAATCACTTAAGCTTATGCATCTAATCGTCTAGATTACTAGGTGTATTGAAGTATAGATTGTTTTCCTAGTTAACTCACATTAATAGCTTTGCAATCTATATAATTGAAGTAATGAACTAAACAAGCATAACCATGGTTCTTACGGTTGAACTAGATAATTTAATCAATCAAACATATGTGTAACTAAAATAACATCAAAGTATAGAACAATCCCAAGCCATAAATCTTACATTGAAGCAAACACACAAGGCTTTTAGCCTAACATAATCATAGTAGAACTAATGAAACAGTAAATACAAGTTGAATTCATGTTTAAAAGATATAGAACAAAAGTACCAATAGTGATGAATGATCCTAGCTTAATCTTGATGTTGAAAGAGTGGAGATTGACTTGCAGTCTTCTTTGAACCTTGAAAATTGTATTAGAACTGAGGGAGAACATAGTAGTGAAGGTATATGAAGTATGTAAACAAAGGCTCTCTTAAATAGGCTTAAAAGTTAGGTAAAATGGCCAGAAATTGACCAGATGCGCCGCATCTCTTTGGGATGCGCCGCATCTCTTTACGTTCAGTAGATTCCAGCTCGATTCTGCACTCAGGACTGTCGGCAGGGAAGCAGATGCGCCGCATCTTGCTTGGTTGCGCCGCATCCATCTCAGATGCGCCGCATCTGAGGCTGTTTTGGTCCAGAAGTCTTCATGCTCCGCATCTGAAACTGTCGGGAGTTATTTGGTGCATAGATGCGCCGCATCTAAGAGAGATGCGCCGCATTTGGACCTGTCTCAGTGGTTTCGGGCTGTTTTACGCGTTCAATCTTCATTTTAACTCTGTTTTTGCTGTTGGTCTTCATTTATTCATTCACAATGGACTTTTACAAATATATACGAGTTACAATACATACATACAACAATTACATACAAATGGAACAACTTTGGATCGAAATAACGGCAATAAACATGTATAATTTTGGCGTTATCAAAATCCCCACACTTAAACCTTGCTTGTCCTCAAGCAAGACTTACAAGAAATCGAAATTTACTACAGTAAACACACTTATTTAATTGAGAACATAAAAAATGGGAATCACACTCACTCGATATATTACACAAGATACACAAGTTATTTAGTAACACAATAACTCACGCTATATGGAAATCACACTTGGGTCACAATATATACACACTCACACTTTTATTTCACACACGAATCAAACTTACGCGTTTTGAGTGTACACACACCTTTGGAGTACACACGCTTTTATTTATTTCACAATGTAATACACATACCTTGAGTACACACACGAAAAGAAATCACACCAAAGTCGAAAGGTGGGTTTTAAAGTCCACATTTCTTAATAATTTGGATCCTTAGGGAAATTGGGACCTTTGCGAAAAACCTTTTATATTTTAAAAAGTAGACATGTTAGTTTTTTTACACTAACAAGTTTTTCGGTTTTAACCTCAAAGTCCGGTTGAGGGTAACTGAAAACCGAAGCCTCAGTCGGTGCTTAGCAAGCTACTCGCCCCTATGATTGAAGTATCATGGAACTTGAAATCGGATGTCCTAAAAATGGTTTTACACAATATAGTTCATAAAATAGCATAAGTTTTAGAAGAAACTATATCATGTCCAAATATCCTCGGTGAACCATGAGTTTGCACGCCTCAATTTGTTATGGCATATGTATGTTGGCCGCAGTCAACATAGATGCGGTTGATCTTTTCGGAGATCATCCATCTGGGGATTAGATTCGTTAGTCTTAAAAGCTAATTTGCAATGTGCCCCCCCCATTGTACGAGACAGATCCATCTCATGGTTAGGATAAGTCTGACCACCAAAAACCCTGTTTGATGCTGAGGTGAGGTGGATTTCCAGCCGATGATAGAGATGACTTTTCAAGATTTTTCGTCAACCTACAGCTGTTCTGGACTACATCTTCTAACATAAGTTAGCAAGTGTGTCATATTGGAAGACTTGACTTCCTTCACAATCCTTACATAGATGAGCATTGGATTAGATTGTTAGAACAACAAATTACTTGATGATTCTTTTTCATTCAGAATGTGGTATAACATGATGATTATATCTTATATGACTACTAGTTTTATGATTTTTAACAAAATAAACTCAATCATTTGGTTGTTTCTTAATTTGTTTTGTGATAATAATTTCGGTGTATACACCTAGTTTTAAAATCTACAAATTTTTAAACAAAATTTGAATTTATGAAGATAAAAGTTTAGAAATTTTCACCATTTTAAGCCTTTTTAAACAAAATCAAAAACCCGAAAGAATTTATAACTTCCTCCCCACACTTGAGTTCATGTATCGCCCTCGTTACATGAAATCAGAAAAATTTAAATTCAAGAGGGTTAAAGAGTGTAAGAGAGTTTATTACTTTCAAGGTCTAAAATCGAAGTTCACGGGATGATGGCGCTGAACTGAATGCCAGCATAAGAACATCATCCGCTTCTTACAACCTGATAATGCCAAAAATGAACACATATTTTACAGCATTATTCCTCAAGAAAGACAAGATTTTAGTTGATATTGTTCGATTTACAAGCACTATTCGTTTAAATATTAAAAAGTGAAGATAAAAGGCAGATTCGACAAATTGAAGACGGAAAGGTCCAAAAAGCTAAAAAGTACAAGATTCAATCAAAAAGGTTCAAATTATTGATGAGGAACGTCTCAAAATAACAAGAGTACAAGTTACAAGACGCAAAGTACACGATATAAAATAGTACGCGAGGACGTCCGAAAATCCGGAACCGGGACCTGAGCCTAGAAGAAACGCCCGACGTAACGGACTAAAAATATCTACTCAACTATGCATATAAATATAATATAAATATATAAATAATTATTAAAATTATTTATATATTTATTATTATTAAATTATGTCGACAAGCTAGGAGCCAAACGAATGTGAGCTGGAATTCATGGCCATGCGACTCGCATGGCCCTATGCCCATTTTCATGCGACTCGCATGAGGGGCTTTTCCAGGCCACATTCTATTTAAAGCGAGTTCGTGATCCATTTTAAAAACACAAAAATATATCTCTCTCTCTCAAAATATCGTATATATTTATATTTATAATTTATATTTTAATTTTAATTATAATTCTAATAATAAGGGTATGTTAGCGAATGTTGTAAGGGTGTAAGTCGAAATTCTGTCCGTGTAACGCTACGCTATTTTTAATCATTGTAAGTTATGTTCAACCTTTTTATATTAATGTCTCGTAGCTAAGTTATTATTATGCTTATTTAAAATGAAGTAATCATGATGTTGGGCTAATTACTAAAATTGGGTAATTGGGCTTTGTACCATAATTGGGGTTTGGACAAAAGAACGACACTTGTGGAAATTAGACTATGGGCTATTAATGGGCTTTATATTTGTTTAACTAAATGATAGTTTGTTAATGTTAATATAAAGATTTACAATTGGGCGTCTCTATAAATTACCATATACACTCGATCGGACACGATGGACAGGGTATTTATATGTACGAATAATCGTTCATTTAACCGGACACGGGAATGGATTAATAGCCACTAGAATAATTAAAACAGGGGTGAAATTACATTCAAGGGTAATTGGTGTAATTGCTAACAAAGTAGTAAAACCTTGGTTTACACGCAGTCGATAACCTGGTGTATTCATTAAACAAAGTATTAAAACCTTGTTACAATTCGAATCCCCAATTAGTTGGAATATTTAACTTCGGGTATAATAATAATTTGACGAGGACACTCGCACTTTATATTTATGACTGATGGACTGTTATGGACAAAAAACCAGACGGACATATTAAATAATCCAGGACAAAGGACAATTAACCCATGGGCATAAAACTAAAATCAACACGTCAAACATCATGATTACGGAAGTTTAAATAAGCATAATTCTTTTATTTCATATTTAATTTCCTATTATTTTATATTTAATTACACTTCTAATTATCGCACTTTTATTTATTGTTATTTAATTACACTTTTAATTATCGTACTTTTTAATTATCGCAATTTTATTTTATCGCACTTTTATTATTCGCAATTTCATTATCGTTATTTACTTTACGCTTTAAATTAAGTCTTTTATTTATTTAATATTTTACATTAGGTTTTAACTGCGACTAAAGTTTTAAAATCGACAAACCGGTCATTAAACGGTAAAAACCCCCCTTTATAATAATAATATTACTTATATATATATTTGTATTTTTATAAAAGTAAACTAATATAGCGTTGAGCTTTGTTTAAAGATTTCCTTGTGGAACGAACCGGACTTACTAAAAACTACACTACTGTACGATTAGGTACACTGCCTATAAGTGTTGTAGCAAGGTTTAAGTATATCCATTCTATAAATAAATAAATATCTTGTGTAAAATTGTATCGTATTTAATAGTATTTCCTTGTAAAAATTAATAGTATTTTATACCCCTCTGCTTTGACATCAAGTATTTTTGGCGCCGCTGCCGGGGAACGCCGAAGCGAAACGTCAATATAAAAAAAAATTTATTAAGTCTTAATTAGTTTTTATAATAAATATATATTTTTAATTAAAAAATATATAAAAATTTAAAATCTATTAAAACCCAAAAAAAAAAATATATTAAAATCTATTTTTAAGTTTTTTTTATTATTTATAAAATTATAAAGTATTATTTTTTAGTTTTTTTTAAAATTAATTTTTTATTTAAATTATATATATATTTTATTTTAAATTTAAAACAGAAAATATTAATACAATTAATAAATATTTAAAATATTAAGAACTGAACCTGTTGTTTGAACCCCCATTTGAACCGGCTCAGCAGGTCATGCGACTCGCATGACCTTTTCCCCTGAATCCAGGCGAGTCGCATGAGGGGTCTGACAAGGCCACATTTTTAACCTAAATTTGCATTAATTACGTATTATTTATTATTATTATTTTAAACCCTAACTATTTACTATTATTATAATTAAGTCTTTTAATTTTATTAGTTTTATTTACTTTTATATTTAAGTTTTATTATATATAAGACTTAATACTATTATAAAATTAATATAAAAAAATAATATTTTTATAAAAACTAATAATTTTTATTAACTTTTTAATTTCTTTTATATTTTATCTTTTAGTCGTTTTTAGCGTAATTTTTGTATTTTCTTTGTTCGTACTTAGATTTTAGTCTAGTTTTTGCAGTAGTTTTTATTTTTACTCCTAGATTTTTAGGATTGCCGTAAAATCCCTTAAGTGCTTATTCCTTAGACTAAGATTTAGGTGCTTTAGAATTTTGCGACGCCTTTTTAAGTTTTAGTTTCTTTTTAAGTTATTTCCATTTGGGATTTAGTTTTTCCTGTAAGCTTTAATATTTTTAGACGACCTTTTACTATGTATCAATTATCATTCCAATTAGTAATTTCAATTTGCGATTATAATTTTAAGTTAGTTGTAGTAATAAGGTTAGGTTAGTCAAGTATTTTTAAGTTTTATAAGTTTCTTTTATTTTTTTTCCGTCACCTTTTATTTTTCAACCATTTTTTTTCTTTTTCGACCTTTTTCGATGAACTCTTTTTCTATCTTATTTCTCGCTATTCTAGTTTTAGGACATAGATTTTTATTCTACTTCTTATCTAAATTTCTTAAAATTACGAAAATTTATTTTGAGTGGTTAAATTGATAGACATCAAAATTTTCTGGTTCGTAGTAATAGTTGGATTTGTACGTGGACCGGGTTATTGGAGCCAAACAGTCCTCAATTATATTGAGACCAAACGAATCCTGCCCCTCTGCTGTATCTTTTGGCTATTCGAAACGTGGGCAAAATCAGAAAAGTCTATTGATTGGATAACTTATTATAATTTTTCTTTCCTTTTTAAAACTAATAGGATATTCAGTGAATGCACCGAGCAAGACGTTCACCACCTTTTGTACGTTCACCACCTGTAACTAGATCAAGACATTTAGCAAATATAACCGCCGTTGATTTTTCTTTAGAATCGTCATCCAGTCGACCAAGAACTTCAGTTCAAATTTCCGATAATCCATTTTTTGAACCCGACCTCACAATTGAGAATCCGGAGAATATTCAGGAACGGTTCGTAGATCCTGAACCACTAAACTTTCCTCCGGAGCCACCAATCATTCAAACAGAGATTGTTGAGGAACGAACCATTAAATCAGAATCATCTAGTGATACCGATTCAACAAATTCAATTATGGAGAATCTGGAACCTTTAAGTATGGAAGACCGAATGAGAGCTAAACGCACTGGCCAAGGTCACGCAATTACTCATCCAGACATTAATGCGCCAGATTATGAAATCAAAGGACAAATTCTACACATGGTGACTAATCAATGCCAATTTAGTGGTGCGCCGAAGGAAGATCCAAATGAACATCTACGTACCTTTAATAGGATCTGCACACTATTTAAAATCCGAGAAGTGGTGGATGAACAGATATATCTCATGTTATTTCCCTGGACTTTAAAGGGAGAAGCCAAAGATTGGTTGGAATCGTTACCTGAAGGGGCGATTGATACATGGGACGTTTTAGTTGACAAATTTCTTAAACAATTCTTTCCTGCATCTAAAGCCGTAAGACTTCAAGCAGAAATTGTTACGTTCACACAAAAACCAAATGAAACTCTATATGAGGCGTGGACTAGATATGGAAAGTTGTTAAGAGGATGTCCGCAACATGGTTTAGACACCTGTCAAATAGTACAAATATTCTACCAAGGATGCGACATCACTACAAGAAAAGACATAGATATAGTAGCTGGTGGTTCTATTATGAAGAAAACTGAAACGGATGCCTACAAAATTATTGATAATACTGCTTCCCACTCACATGAGTGGCACCAAGAAAAAGATATCGTTAGATCATCTAAAGCAGCTAGAGCCGATTCTAGCCATGACTTAGATTCCATTTCCGCAAAGATAGATGCTGTGGAGAGACGAATGGAAAAGATGACTAAAGATATTCACTCAATACGAATTAGTTGTGAGCAGTGTGGAGGACCACATTTGACAAAAGATTGTCTCAGTATTGAATTAACAATGGAACAAAGAGAGAATATTTCATACATAAACCAAAGGCCTGGAAATAATTATCAGAATAATTATCAACCGCCAAGACCGATTTACAATCAAAACCAGAATTATAACCGAAATATTCCATACAACAACCAACAAGGTCCTAGCAATCAACAAGTATCCAATAATACTTATAATCAGCAAAGACCTAATTTTCAAAACAAACCACCACAACAAACCGATGATAAAAAGCCGAATTTAGAAGATATGATGACGAAGCTAGTTGAAACTCAAACGCAGTTTTTCACATCTCAAAAACAAACCAATGAACAAAATGCTCAAGCATTTAGAAATCAACAAGCTTCTATTCAAAATCTGGAACAAGAAGTAAGTAACCTAGCAAGGTTAATAGGTGAAAGAAAACCGGGAAGTTTACCGAGCGATACAAATGCTAACCCCCGAAATGAAACAGCTAAAGCCATTACCACAAGAAGTGGTACAACACTTAAACCACCTGAAATACCTGTAACTTCTGATGAAGCTATTCCTACTCCACAAGAACCACAACCTGATCAAGATAAGGAAAAAGAACCGGTAGTTGAAAAGGTTAATGAAGATAACACAGTTAAGGATAAACCTTATGTTGAACCATACCAACCACCACTTCCTTACCCGAGTAAAATGAGAAAAGAAAGACTTGAAGCCGAGAAATCCAAATTCTTGGATATGTTTAAATAAATAAATGTAAATCTTCCTTTCATTGATGTGATTTCAGGAATGCCTAGATATGCTAAATTCTTGAAAGATCTAATCTCAAATAGAAAGAAAATGGAAGAACTCTCGGCTGTTACTATGAATGCTAATTGTTCAGCAGTGCTGTTGAATAAGATACCAGAAAAATTATCTGATCCAGGAAGTTTCACAATTCCATGTTTTCTGGGTAGTCTTAGTTCAATAGAAGCATTGGCAGACTTAGGTGCTAGTATAAATTTAATGCCGTATTCACTATACGCTAAACTAGACCTTGGAGAATTGAAACCAACAAGAATAAGCATACAACTAGCCGATAGATCAATAAAATATCCTAGAGGGATAATGGAGAACATGCTAGTTAAAGTTGGTACTTTAGTATTTCCAGTAGATTTTGTTGTTCTGGACATGGAAGAAGAATCTCAAGTTCCTCTCATATTAGGAAGACCATTCTTAAACACGGCTAAAGCAATGATAGACGTGTTCGGTAAGAAACTGACCCTAAGTATAGAGGATGAGAGTGTTACCTTTTCAGTTGATAGAGCAATGCAACAACCACAATCTGCAGATGATACATGTTATTATATTCAAACTATAGATGCACATGCAGAATTATTAGAAGAATTTCCAGAATTACAAGGAACGGGAGAATGTTCTTTAGGAGAAGGTAATGAACCAATTGATGAAGCTGAAATGTTAGCTACACTTACAGCTAATGGATATGAACCAACAACAGAAGAAATTCAAATGCTAAAAGAAGAAGACAGATATCGATATAAATCATCGATAGAAGAACCTCCGAAATTAGAGTTAAAGCCACTTCCAAACCATTTGGAATACGCTTATTTACATGGTGAATCTGAATTACCTGTAATAATATCGTCTTCTCTTACTGAAAATGAGAAATCACAACTCATTTCTGTGTTGAAAGCTCATAAACCAGCCATTGCATGAAAGATTCATGATATTAAAGGAATAAGTCCTTCGTATTGCACACATAAAATCCTTATGGAAGAAGGTCATAAAATGTATGTGCAACGCCAACGAAGACTAAATCCTAATATGCAAGATGTAGTCAAGAAAGAGATTATTAAACTACTAGATGCAGGTTTGATATATCCAATTTCTGATAGTCCATGGGTAAGCCCAGTTCAATGCGTGCCTAAGAAGGGTGGCATGACTGTCATTACAAATGAGAAAAATGAGCTTATTCCTACTAGGACTGTAACAGGATGGCGTGTATGTATTGATTATAGAAAATTAAATGATGCCACCAGAAAAGATCACTTTCCCTTACCTTTCATAGATCAAATGTTGGAAAGATTAGCCGGAAATAGTTACTATTGTTTTCTAGATGGATTTTCCGGATATTTTCAAATTCCAATAGCACCCGAGGACCAAGAGAAAACCACATTCACGTGCCCTTATGGTACTTTTGCTTACAAACGCATGCCATTTGGACTTTGTAACGCCCCTGCAACCTTTCAAAGGTGTATGATGGCGATTTTTCACGACATGATAGAGGAATGCATGGAAGTATTCATGGATGACTTTTCAGTCTTCGGTGATACATTTAAATCATGTCTAGTTAATCTGGAACGAATGCTAATTAGATGCGAACAATCAAATCTAGTACTTAATTGGGAGAAATGCCATTTCATGGTTAAAGAAGGCATCGTTCTTGGACATAAAATTTCAAAAGAAGGAATTGAAGTGGATAGAGCTAAAGTAGATGTAATTGCTAAACTTCCACATCCCACAAATGTTAGAGGAGTTAGGGGTTTTCTAGGGCATGCCGGTTTTTACCGACGTTTCATAAAAGATTTTTCTAAAATTGCCACTCCTATGAATAAACTCCTAGAAAAGGATGCGCCATTCATCTTTTCAGATGAGTGTATCAAATATTTTAATATTCTTAAAGAGAAACTCACTAATGCGCCAATCATGATAACACCAAATTGGAATCTACCATTTGAACTAATGTGCGATGCAAGTGATTTTGCAATGGGAGCCGTTTTAGGAAAAAGGATTGAAAAACGATTTCAACCTATATATTATGCTAGTAAGACATTACAAGGAGCACAAACAAACTATACAACTACTGAAAAAGAACTCCTTGCTATTGTCTTTGCTTTTGACAAATTTCGATCATATCTCGTTCTAGCAAAAACGGTGGTCTATACCGACCATTCTGCTCTTAGATACCTATTTTCAAAACAAGATGCTAAACCAAGATTAATCCGTTAGATCTTACTCTTACAAGAGTTTGATATTGAAATCCGAGATAAAAGAGGAGCAGAAAATCTCGCCGCTGATCATCTTTCTCGTCTTGAAAATCCGGAATTAGAAGTTATAAATGAATCGGCCATACAAGACAACTTTCCTGATTAATATCTATTGAAGATAGATTATAAAGAAATCCCATGGTTTGCAGACTATGCAAATTATTTAGTATGTGGATTCCTTGAAAAAGGATTATCGTACCAAAGACGAAAGAAATTCTTCAGTGATATAAAACACTATTTCTGGGAAGATCCACATCTGTTTAAAAGTTGTCCCGATGGAATAATACGCCGATGTGTATTTGGAGATGAAGCTAGTAAAATTTTAAACCATTGTCACACAGGACCAACAGGAGGGCATTATGGGCCTCAACTAACAGCAAGAAAAGTTTATGAAGCTGGATTCTATTGGCCAACAATTTACAAAGACGCACACCTTCTTTGCAAATCCTGTGATGCATGTCAAAGGGCCGGAAAAATAAGTCAACGTGATGAAATGCCACAAAATGTCATCTAAGTATGTGAAGTATTTGACATTTGGGGTATTGACTTTATGGGTCCATTTCCAAAATCTCATAATAATCTATATATACTCGTAGCCATTGATTATGTATCTAAATGGGCGGAAGCACAAGCTCTCCCAACTAACGATGCACGAGTCGTAGTCAACTTTTTAAAACGTCTTTTTGCAAGGTTTGGAACACCGAAAGCTTTAATAAGTGATCGGGGTACTCATTTCTGTAATAATCAACTTGAGAAAGTTCTTAAAAGATATGGAGTAACTCATAAAATCTCCACCGCATATCATCCACAAACAAGTGGACAAGTTGAAAATACCAACCGAGCTTTAAAACGTATTCTAGAGAAAACCGTAGGATCAAATCCGAAGGAATGGTCCATTAAATTGGAGGATGCACTCTGGGCTTTTAGAACAGCCTACAAAACTCCAATTGGAACCACACCTTTTAGACTTGTTTATGGAAAAGCATGTCATCTTCCAGTAGAAATTGAACACAAAGCATTTTGGGCTTTGAAAACATGTAATCTTGATTTACATGAAGCCGGACGTCTACGATTAAGTCAACTAAACGAATCAGAAGAATTAAGACATGAAGCATACGAAAATTCGTTAATCTATAAAGAAAGAACGAAGAAATGGCATGATAAAAGAATCAGAAGTTCAAAAGAATTTAAAGAAGGAGACAGAGTTCTTCTTTTCAATTCACGATTCAAGCTATTTCCTGGAAAATTGAAATCAAGATGGTCTGGACCATTCATAGTCAAAAGAGTTTTCCCATACGGAACGATAGAATTGATAAATTCAATTGGGATTGAATTTAAAGTTAATGGTCACAGAGTTAAACATTACATACATGGTCCGATGGAAGTCGACAACGAAGTTAATCACAATTTCGACACCACAGCTAACTAAGTGTGGGGAGAATCAAGTCTTTAAAGGATAATATGTATTTCTGTTAGAGTTAGATTGTCTGTTTTCGTGTAGTTCTCGAAAATAGAACCCGAATGGTCTTTCCCTAGCAGACCCTAAAGAACTAGTCTTCTCCCCCCATTCTGAATTTTTATTTTTTTTTAGGTTTTTACAAAATGAAGACTGCCTGTGAACTAAACCATGGTCTAATGCTACACGCATTGATCACTAAACGTAATAATGACATACTACCTAGCGAATTAGTATCAGTAATCAGAGAAAGAATGGACGGAGTTAGAAAAGAATCCAGATGCGAAGATAATAAGTTACAATTTGGTAAAGGAAAATCAAAATCCGCAGCGAAAAGAAGAGCACGACACCTAGAAAGATGTCACAAATGCGGAAAATGGTCACATGGAGGTAAATGTTCAAATAATCAAACCTATTCAAATACCGAATTTGTTACTTTATGCGGAGACGGACCGTTCATATGTTTAGAAGAAAAGACACTGAATGCTCGAGGTTACGCCTATGTAGCTATGGAAAACCAATTAAACCGACTATCTTATGAATGGGATAGATCATATAACTAAGAAATGTATTTCACAGGTATGTCTGTACAGTTTTTATTTTTATTTTTATTTTTAACCTTTTGATAATAAACGCTAATTTGTTCGCTAAAAAGTATTAAATTGATATTGAATAAAATTAGGTTTGGCGACCGAAATTATTGATATCATTTAAAAATTTATTACATCACTGCGAAATTTAACGTTTATTCTTAAGGTATAAATATCTTTAAACAATCAACCCAAAATATTTCAAAAATTCGTCATGAGTTAAATTAGGTCTTGGAACCGAAATTACTTTACCGAAAAGAGGGGCGCATATTTTTGATAATATTTGATTGATTAAAGTGGGATAAAAAGACAAAAAGATTTTTAATTTTATTTTTACCATGTTTTTAATCTTAATATTTAAATCTTAAATTAATATTGTAAACTTTGTAAAAACAATATATTTAAAATTGTAAATATTTGAAAAATTAATATAAGTTTGGTGTGAATTTATAATATGAATTTTTAAAATTGGTGTGAACTTTTAATTTTTAAAATATGAATTTTTAATTTTATGCATTTCAAATTTTAAGTTTGGTGTGAATTTTTAATATTAATTTTGAATTTTATATTTAAATTGTGTGAATTTAAAAACAAAAATTTACTTTATCTCATTAAGTTAAGAATATGATTTTTAAAATTCGTCGTGAGTTGAAGACTAGACCGTTGAGTCGAAATTGCTTTACCCGATGGAGGGACGAGAATTTTTATTATCATTATTTTTAATCTTATTGATTTAAAGTATGCCAAAAAAAAAAATTAAAAAATCCAAAAATCTTTACTTTTAAAACCGCACTTTAAAAATGACTAATTTTAAAATTTTGTCGAGG
The DNA here is from genome assembly GCF_046630445.1 of Rutidosis leptorrhynchoides. Classification (NCBI taxonomy): domain Eukaryota; kingdom Viridiplantae; phylum Streptophyta; class Magnoliopsida; order Asterales; family Asteraceae; genus Rutidosis; species Rutidosis leptorrhynchoides. The sequence goes on from NC_092337.1 coordinate 345,198,261, forward strand.
GACGGACTAGGGCATCGTCCCGAAACGACCTCGTTTTAAAAAGAAACAAAATTTTTAAAAAATTTTATTTAATTAATGTTTTAAAAAGTATAAGATTTTATATATATAAAAAAAAAATACCTGAAATTGAACCCCATGCGACTCGCATGGGGATTGGGCATCATTCCATGCGACTCGCATGGAAACAGAAATCTGGCCATATACAAAAGTTCCAGTCGCTGGTATTCTGTCACAATAACACACACAAACACATACGAAAACCTCCCAAACTCTCTCAATTTTTCACCAATTTTCACCAAATTTCTTGCAAAAATTTCACAATAATCATGCCTAGATTCAGTAGGTTCAACCCCTTCAGGAACACGGTAAAGATTTCACCCCTAATCTCTTTAAATTCGAATTATTGTGTTCTTGAGCTATAAATTTTATATTTTGATTTTGTTAAATTCTAGTGTAATTAGACTTAAATTGTTGTTATATTATGCATGAATATCCTAGATTGAAGCTATTTAACAAGGATTGAAGCTAAAAACTTCAAATTTTTAAGAATCTAGGGTTTGTGTTCTTGAGTAATTTGGGGCTTTTTGATATAAACAGGTTATGGCCGATTTTTGTCATGAATTGTTGCTAAATTAAGTAGTGTAACATGTTTAGGTAGTTAATTGATCCAAACTTTGAGCCTAAACATGTTTTTGAGAATTAAAGTAGACTTTTTAAGTCTAAAAAAAAAAATTCATAAACTTGGATAATTTGATGTAAAGGCCAATTTAAACTTGTTTAATTGCTAGTAGTGATTAGTTTGGCATATAATTTAAGATGAATGATTAAAAACTTGATGAACATTTTCTTATGTACTTATTTGAAAAAGTGTAGACTTGACGAAATATGAAAATGAACATGAGTTTGATTTGAATGCCATGTAATAAGTGTTTAATTGCTATAATTATTATTGTTGACATGTTTAAGAGTTTAAATGTGATAAAACATTGTATACATTTTCGTATGTAAAAGTGTAGAATTATTATTGTTAGGAAAATATGTATAAAATGTGTTATGAATTGAACATGTCATCATAATTGTTTCAAGTTATTATTTTGCTAACACTAATGCATATTTGGATGCACAATTTTTGTGTTTAATGTATTTTGCAGAGAAATACAGATACGGACGGTGCATCATCGTCCAGACAACCAGAGCCCGAACCGGAAATGTTTAATGAACAAGAACAACAAGTGCAAGAAGAAGAAGAACAACATGAGGATCAACATATTCCATATCACGATCAAGATCAATTATTCATGAATCAGTTTCGTCAATTCGCTCCACATCAAATGATTCTGAGCTCAGACATTAATGAAGATCAGTTACACCCAAATCTGAGATTTGATCGATGTTGGATAGAGTATCCAGATTATCAAAAGAACATGCACATTCTCTACTTTAAGGGTGTTGAAATGCCAAGGGCAATTGACTGGGTACCTTTGGAAACAGTTGACCTTGCCGAACCGATTCGGGAATTATTGGTGCAAAGGTATGGTAATTCTCAGTTTAACGATTGGATGCGCCTATTTTCCATTCGTAGAACCATATATAGGGAATGGTGTATAGAATTACTTAGTACTATTAAGTTAAACAGTGATGTTAGGAGGATAGATGATAGAAGCTTTATTAGATTTCTGTTAGGTGGACGCATGTACAGAATGTCCATGATAGATTTAGCCAGGGCCTTACAGATTTACACCCCTGCTGAACTTTTGAGCCCCGACTGTAATGGCCTGATTGCCCAAGGAGAAAGGGTAGATAGGGAATTTAATGTTAACGCCGTCTGGAGGCGTATGTCCCATTTTAATGAGTTTCAAGCTGGTGGGGGACATACATACTTAGATATTGATAGAGCTGAACTCCGGGTGATACATCGATTCTTAGCAAACACAATTCCACAAAGGGGTAAGAATAAGGAGAAATTGACTTTAAATGATTTATTCTACCTTAAGTGTATTAGAGACCCGAGGAGTTTCGTTAACATTCCCTATTGTGTTGGTTATTATCTATCTAATGTAGTTGGGGGGATGAAATCGGGGAGTATTATAGGTGGTGGTATTTTCATTACTCTCATTGGAGAGTATTTAGGTGTTGACAAGAACCGAGGGGGTCCAATGGTAGAAATAGAGGACGAAGGTGAAACTATAAGTTCACACGTCTATCAGGGTGCAAAGGTTTTATTGATGAGACGTAATCGGGTATATCGATACGAGGGACCTCAGCGACAGGTAGAAAGAGGTTCGAATGACGAAATGGAGGAGGCGAACAACATTATGGAAGTTGTTCGGGAGACTGCTCTTGATTTAGGCGTTCGTATGGAGGAAGAATACATGACGAACGATGATAGGCATATGCAGTACGAGGCGTGGCAACGCCGTAATGATTACGAGCATTCCCGGCAACGAGAGCATCACCGATGGGATTATCATCAGCGCCAAATCATAATCCGGCTGCAGCCTAATGAGATTTATTATCCGACCCGACCCGCATTCTATCCTGCACACCAGCCAGAAATGAGACCGCCCTATGACTTATATGATTATGACGCAGCATACCAGTTCACCTATCAACAGCCATGGAACCCTGATCCGAACATGAATTGGGATCCCTATCCTAATTATCCTCCTAACCCACCTCCTGATCAGTAGAGATAAGTTGGTAATTTATATTTTTATTATTTTAAACACTTAACATTTTAATTACATTTATGTAATGTTTGATATTTCTATTATTATTGTGTACTAATATTTTTCTTATAGTTTGAAAGTGGGATGCCAAAGTTCCATTTCAAATTGCATGTATGATTATATTTGTATTGTATGTATTTTATGTTATGCACAAAACAGGATAAAACAACGCGTTTACAAAGACTGGCATTAAGTTCAGCAAAAGCAAGTAATTTTGACGACAAGATGCAAAATATATGTGAAATAACAACAAGACGGAATGAACAAATGACGTGCACCATTTATCATTCAACAATCAAACGATAATATGTTTGAAACTTTGGTAAAATTTAATCATTTTTCTACGCTAATAACCCTCAATAATTTAAATTATTTCTGATTTCTTGCAAATGAGGGCATTGCAAGATCTTAAGTGTGGGAAGGGGTTAAATTCTTTCGGATTTTTAAAAATTTTTGATTTAAACACTTGGTTACCATTAAAAATGCTAGTAACGCAGTAGTTGTGTTAGAATCTAGTGCTCTCCGATAACAAGGAACAGCCCTAGTCTTATATACTAACTACCCACTTCTAGTAAATTTTTCAAAATTTTTAACAAAATGAATTCAAAATCATGTTTATACATATTTATGAACGATGAAAACTAGGTCATTGAGCCGAAATTATCGTTACCTCGGAAAGGACATAAATTGAGAAACAACCAAAATGTTAGAATTCATTTAATAAGAATGGAATAGAAGAGAAAAAGGCAAAGAAAAACATAAATAAAAGCCAAGTGTGGGAAAAGTTTACCAAGTCATTCAAAACATATATCACATATTTTTGTACAAACAATTGAAAATACTTTTGTTTTGAACGATAATCAACTGTTTTATCCAATGAAACTATCAAAGAGAGATGGATCTACACGATGAATCAATTCCATCATTAAAAGGAAGTAAAGTCTTCCGAAAAAGACACGCGCTTCTTGATTTAGGTCAAGAAGTTGTCGTCCAGACCAGCTGTAAGTTGACGAAAAATCTAGAAAAGTCATCACTAAAATTAGCAGGAAATCCACGGACCTCAGCATCAAACAGGGTCGCCAAGTGGTCAGATTTATCCTAACCATGAGAAGGATTTATCTCGTACAATTGGGAGGCACCGTGCAAATTAGCTTGATAAGACTAATGAATCAGATCCCCAGAAAGGATAATCTCCTTAAAGATTAAAAATCAGCTTTTAAGCCTGATATTACTCAATCCTTAAGATTGACCTTAAAGATTGAGAATTCAAACTCATGGAATTCAATGATATCTAAACTCGAGCTTGAACGAGAAAATATTTTGATCAAAATTACAAACCAATTTGTTTTCTGAAAATCCATTTTCAATGCGTTCATTACCATTGAACGTAAAATCCTAGGAATTCACCTGGAATTCATTAGGTCACCTGAACCAAATCGGGTGTCAACCGTAAGAACGGTGGTTGCATAGCATGGTCGGAGACAGGACCTTGTGCCAGACCGAAAAATTATAGGATGATCTTTACTATTGCTCCTACCAAGGATAGTTCTAGCATCTGACACGTTAAAAAGACCATAATCATCTGCATGTCACTGGACATTGCCTTAACAGTTTCTTGTTCATCGCTTTCCTTTACAACCGGACGGTAGTTTACCGAAAGGTAATATACGGAACAAGTAAACTGGATGTGTGCTTTCCGATACAGGGATAGCAGTGGATTACACGAGCCTAAAAGTTTTAGCCAAAATATTGATCCACAGATATATTTTGCAACACCGATGATGGATCAAATCAGAAAACTTGTCTAGGGTAAAATCTAGCTTGAATTTTCAAAAGATCAAATGTTTTCATAAAGATCCAATTTCCTTAAGGATCTAAATTTTTATAGTCATGTGGGACTGTAAACCACCTTTCAAATGTGCACTTTGTTTTGGAAACCGAAAGTAAATCGGCTATTTGATTGCAAGTGTCGTTGACCTAAACCCGAGGCAACTATAAAAGACACACCCACCTTTAAATCACATCGTTACTATCATTGTTTATACCGCTGTATTGAAGTCACTTATGTACAAAGTGTGAAGAATAAAGAAGTGATTCAAGTGTTTCAAGACTATATTGCTTGAGGACAAGCAACGCTTAAGTGTGAGAATATTGATAATGCCAAAAATGAACACATATTTTACAGCATTATTCCCCAAGAAAGACAAGATTTTAGTTGATATTGTTCGATTTACAAGCACTATTCGTTTAAATATTAAAAAGTGAAGATAAAAGGCAGATTCGACAAATTGAAGACGGAAAGGTCCAAAAAGCTAAAAAGTACAAGATTCAATCAAAAAGGTTCAAATTATTGATGAGGAACGTCTCAAAATAACAAGAGTACAAGTTACAAGACGCAAAGTACACGATATAAAATAGTACGCGAGGACGTCCGAAAATCCGGAACCGGGACCTGAGCCTAGAAGAAACGCCCGACGTAACGGACTAAAAATATCTACTCAACTATGCATATAAATATAATATAAATATATAAATAATTATTAAAATTATTTATATATTTATTATTATTAAATTATGTCGACAAGCTAGGAGCCAAACGAATGTGAGCTGGAATTCATGGCCATGCGACTCGCATGGCCCTATGCCCATTTTCATGCGACTCGCATGAGGGGCTTTTCCAGGCCACATTCTATTTAAAGCGAGTTCGTGATCCATTTTAAAAACACAAAAATATATCTCTCTCTCTCAAAATATCGTATATATTTATATTTATAATTTATATTTTAATTTTAATTATAATTCTAATAATAAGGGTATGTTAGCGAATGTTGTAAGGGTGTAAGTCGAAATTCTGTCCGTGTAACGCTACGCTATTTTTAATCATTGTAAGTTATGTTCAACCTTTTTATATTAATGTCTCGTAGCTAAGTTATTATTATGCTTATTTAAAACGAAGTAATCATGATGTTGGGCTAATTACTAAAATTGGGTAATTGGGCTTTGTACCATAATTGGGGTTTGGACAAAAGAACGACACTTGTGGAAATTAGACTATGGGCTATTAATGGGCTTTATATTTGTTTAACTAAATGATAGTTTGTTAATGTTAATATAAAGATTTATAATTGGGCGTCTCTATAAATTACCATATACACTCGATCGGACACGATGGGCAGGGTATTTATATGTACGAATAATCGTTCATTTAACCGGACACGGGAATGGATTAATAGCCACTAGAATAATTAAAACAGGGGTGAAATTACATTCAAGGGTAATTGGTGTAATTGCTAACAAAGTAGTAAAACCTTGGTTTACACGCAGTCGATAACCTGGTGTATTCATTAAACAAAGTATTAAAACCTTGTTACAATTCGAATCCCCAATTAGTTGGAATATTTAACTTCGGGTATAATAATAATTTGACGAGGACACTCGCACTTTATATTTATGACTGATGGACTGTTATGGACAAAAAACCAGACGGACATATTAAATAATCCAGGACAAAGGACAATTAACCCATGGGCATAAAACTAAAATCAACACGTCAAACATCATGATTACGGAAGTTTAAATAAGCATAATTCTTTTATTTCATATTTAATTTCCTATTATTTTATATTTAATTGCACTTCTAATTATCGCACTTTTATTTATTGTTATTTAATTGCACTTTTAATTATCGTACTTTTTAATTATCGCAATTTTATTTTATCGCACTTTTATTATTCGCAATTTCATTATCGTTATTTACTTTACGCTTTAAATTAAGTCTTTTATTTATTTAATATTTTACATTAGGTTTTAACTGCGACTAAAGTTTTAAAATCGACAAACCGGTCATTAAACGGTAAAAACCCCCCTTTATAATAATAATATTACTTATATATATATTTGTATTTTTATAAAAGTAAACTAATATAGCGTTGAGCTTTGTTTAAAGATTTCCTTGTGGAACGAACCGGACTTACTAAAAACTACACTACTGTACGATTAGGTACACTGCCTATAAGTGTTGTAGCAAGGTTTAAGTATATCCATTCTATAAATAAATAAATATCTTGTGTAAAATTGTATCGTATTTAATAGTATTTCCTTGTAAAAATTAATAATATTTTATACCCCTCTGCTTTGACATCACAACCACAAAACAATCATCAATCAAGTATGTGCTGAACTTACTGCCAGTCTTTGTAAAAATGCAGCATATAGCACAATTCTCACCTGTATCAATTCAAACAAAGCAAACATACGATTCACACAAATAAATGGGGGTGTACTCCATGTACTAAAATCCCCGCTTATAATTATCTAAATTATTCAAATTACAATCATCCAAAATACTATCAAGTTATTACACACCAAACATAAAGATAAATTGTTTTGAAACAAACTAACATCAATCAAACCGTTCACACACTTCACCAATAATCATGCCAACTTCAGAAGAATCCCCAAAAAGAGTTACTTGGGCCAGCTCCGCCTTCATTTTGGTTTCCCGCGTCGTCATCCTGAAATATTGAGGGGTTGTACCCCTGATAAGTTCCTTGAGCAGGGACGACAGCGGTGTCTTCAGTAGGCGGGTTAGGAGGGGGAGGATAAGGCGCAGGATATGGATCACCCATTCGAACCCATGGTTCGTATGCAGGCCAAGGAGAGGGGGTATAGTTAGCGGGATCTGCAGCATATGACACAGTCTGTTCATGTATCCAGTTAAGCTGATTTTGCTGCCCCGCTTGAGTGTACCACATTCGATCATTCCCTACATCAATGTAATGTTGCATCTCCCTGTTAAATGTATCGTAGTGATCAATTACCTTTTGGGTATTTTGATCATTATGGAGTCGCAAATCCGAAAACTGTCGCGCCATGTAAGCCTTCCAATCATTTTTTGGACCCGAAGTACTTCCAACATTCGACTGTGGATCTGGCTGCGGTTGTGGTTATTCTGGTTGCCTGTTCATGGGATCCACATACCTAGTTAGAAGTCCGTTCGACCCCCTCGTCAAAATGTTTTCCCTTGTATAGCTTACTCTATCAAAGGCAATCATATGTTTCTCCTCTAACCCACTTGTATTGATACGAAAATGTTGGGCAATCCTGGTTACAAAATGGCCGCCCATGATTGGTGTAATCTTTTTCATTTCTTCGAGAAGGAAAGTGAGAATCATTCGAGGAATATGAACATGGGAGTGATCCATTATCGCGTGAATGACCAGATATCCAAGTTGGTAACTTTTTCGCTACTGTCTTTTCGACAGTTTATGGTACTTGAAATGAATCTTTGGATGCATCGATGCTCGTAGGTACATAGCTTGCTACAAGTCTGCTTGCTTGCACTATATGCGCTATTGCTCATATCCACCCATGCTTCTGAATGATTAAAAGAAGAAACATAGTATATACATTGATTAAAGTAATTTTGCATTAATTAATGTGGCAACCCTTCATAGATGTCCAACGCCTTTACAAATTGTAGCAGTGTTAATGTTCGGTCTTGTCCTCCAAGACGAAATCTCATAAAGGTACCGGATGTTGGTGACGTGTAATCAACCCTAAGTGAACCAACGAACTCTTTGACTAAAAGTGGGTACACTCTTTCTTGCATTATGAATAGGTTTTCCCATGCACAAATTCGATGGCCTTGATACGTTACTCGAAAAAGGTTGCAAAAATTTTGATATTCGCCGGCTTCTTCTAATGGTGTCCAATCGATATATTTCCCCGGATATACGTCTTTGTGTAGAAGTGCCTTCATCCATTCATGATATTCTGGATGCCTTAAAACTGCATTGATCCATGGATCCGGAGTGGTTAATCCACGGACATTTAACCGCCGGTTGTCAATATCCATTTCTTCCTCTTCACCAGCATGTTCTTCTTCACTTGTTTCCTCATCTACAATTGCTGGGGCTTTTTGCTTCTTTGATTTTGGGTTTGATGATGAAGCTCTAGTCTACAAAAAACACAACAAAACCAAACAAACAAAACAACAAACCAAGTTGATTAACGTTAAAGAAATTCAAAACATCTTTCATATAGCACAAGCCAAAATCATGTAGAACACGTTATATCGTACGCATTACACAAACTCTCATGTCTATTATGGATGTACTTATCTCATTTTCAACAAACATGTACTAGTATGACTCATAATTTTTATCACTTCATAAGTTTAATCATATCTAGCATAATTAGTTTCACCAAAACAAGTGTATGAAACCATTAGCATTCATCAATAAGCATGTCAAACAATATGCAATCAATGGTTATCATACATTTAGACACTAAATTCGACTCAAGTCAACAATTTCATCAAAAAGCCTAAGCATACAATCCTTAACTTTCACAAGTAAAACTTTTCAATTCAAATAAACACTAAGTTAAGGCATATATGAGTTTAGCATAATCAATGCATTGCTTTAATTCCACTTAGAACACTTACTAGTCAACAAAAGTCAAAATCCCCATTTTAAGAACCCTAAAATTCAATAATTTGTGCAATCGTGTAATTCAACTAAGGTTCATGCAGATTTGCTAATGTATACTAGTTATTGAACTCTAAATCATCGTAATTTAAACAAGTAATGGTCATTTTTTTCAAAATCCCCAAATTCATGAAGAACCCTAGTTTCTAAAGTAAATTTTTGAGCAATTAGGTATGAAATTCGAGCATGAATAAGGCTTAGTGACAACAATACAAGCATATAATGACCAAAACATGAAGATTTAAACATCCCGACACTTAGAACAAGCTAAATCCGAATTTGAGAATGAAGAACACAAGAACCATGAAGAAATGAAGATTAATCTTACCTTTCTCATGTTGATATACGGATTAGATGCTCAAAGATGGGTTTAATCGGTTGATTTAGTGTTTAGAGGTGGAAACCTTGAGAGTAAAAGAGATGAAGTTCGGAGTTGTAGGTGAAAAAATGAGTAAAATTGATAAACTCCCGTATTTGTGCAAAATTTTTAGGCAGACTCCCACATTCAAACACAGATGCGGCGCATCTGGAGCAGATGCGGCGCATCTGGTGGCCCAAAAGCGGCGCATGACCTTTTCTTGGCGCATCAAAAACTGTCGGCTTTTTTCTTGTCCTCAGATGTGGTGCATCTAGACTGGATGCGGCGCATCTGACTCTGTTTCATCAGTTTTTGCTGTTTTTTTCGCGTTTTAAGCATTGCGGAAGGTCCGTAAACAACTTGGTTCGTACTAAAGCTCAAAAAATCACTCAAATCACTCAAAAACAATAAATCCTAATAAAAGAGACACACGAATGAGACTATGTACACGTTGTGAAGTTTATTAGCGAGTCGTTCACGCGACTCATTCCCAAGCTAATTAGCGTTGGGGGAAAAAGTGATGTCATCTTGAACCGTGGTATCAACTCCATCAAAATAGAGTTTTAATCGATGACCATTCACTTTAAAAGTATTCCCATTTCCAAACAATTCAACATATCCCGATGGAAATGCTTGTTTCACCAAATACGGTCCCGTCCATCGGGACTTCAACTTCCCGGGAGAAAATTTAAACCGTGAGTTAAAAACCAAAACCTTATCACCAGTTTTAAACTCCTTCACTTCTTTCAATCGGGCACCATGCCACATTTTCATTTTCTCCTTATACGAGCTCGAATTCTCGTACGCTTCTAACCACAACTCTTCCAATTCATGCATTTGCATGAATCGGTTTTCACCAGCGTTTTCCATGTCTAAATTACAAAGCTTCAATGCCCAGTATGCTCTATGTTCCACTTCAACCAGAAGATGGCACGCTTTACCATATACAAGTCTAAATGGTGTGGTACCGATTGGTGTTTCAAAAGCAGTCCTAAAGGCCCACAACGCATCATCTAACTTGCGTTGCCAAATCTTAGGGTTGTTATCAACCGTCTTCTCAAGTATGCGTTTCAAGGCACGATTCGTGTTCTCCACTTGACCACTCGTTTGCGGGTGGTACGGAGTAGAGAAACGATGAGTTACGCTATACTTCTTCAACACCTTTTCAAGAAGGTTGTTGGCAAAATGTGTTCCTCGATTGGATATGAGCGCCTTTGGGATTCCAAAGCGCGAGAAGAGATTTTTCAAGAAGTTCACCACCACCCTAGCATCATTCGTAGGTAAAGCTTTCGCTTCAGCCCACTTAGATACATAGTCAACGGCTACTAGGATGTACTTGCACTTATGGGAACTTGGAAATGGTCCCATGAAGTCGATTCCCCAAATATCAAAGATTTCACAAACTTGGATGCCGGTTTGAGGCATCTCATCCTTTTTCGTGATGTTACCCGTTCGTTGGCATGCATTACAAGTCCGAACGAAATTATGGGCATCTTTAAAGATCGTGGGCCAATAAAAGCCTGAGTCAAGGATTTTTCTTGCGGTGTGGTTTGGTTCGAAATGACCGCCGGTGGGCCCTTGATGATAATGCTCAAGAATTTGTTGAGCCTCTTTTCCGTACACAAAATGGTAAATCATTTGATCCGCACCAACACGAAATAGGTCGGGATGTTCCCAGAAATAGGACTTCAAATCCGCAAAGAATTTCTTCTTTTGTTGATAAGAAAGTCCTTTTTGAAGAATGCCTGACGCAAGATAGTTTGCAAAATGGGCAAACCATGGGATTTCAGATTCCTTGTCAACCCTCATTAGAGATTCATCAGGAAATGTGTCCTTGATGATTGTATCATCGAGTTTTTCTAATTCGGGGTTTTCAAGTCAGGATAAATGGTCGGCGGCTAGATTCTTGGCTCCTTTCTTATCACGTATCTCAATGTCAAACTCTTGAAGTAAAAGAACCCAATGTATGAGACGATGTTTTGCATCTAGTTTCGAGAATAAGTACCTAAGGGCTGAATGGTCCGTGTAGACAATGGTTTTGGACAACACCAAATATGACCGAAATTTATCAAACGCATAAACAATCGCCAGGAGCTCCTTTTTCGTGGTGGTATAATTAATTTGAGCTCCCGTTAGAGTTTTTCTCGCATAATAAATTGGGCAAAAATGATTATCTGGACGTTGTCCTAAAACAGCACCTAAGGCATAGTCGCTCACGTCACACATTAACTCAAAAGGCATACTCCAATCCGGAGATACGATAATGGGAGCTTGTGTGAGTTTTGACTTTAGAATGGAGAATGCATTCTCGCAATTGGAATCGAAGTCAAAAGGAGCATCCTTTTCTAGAAGTTTGGTCATTGGGCGGGCGATTTTAGAAAAATCTTTGATAAATCGTCTGTAGAATCCCGTGTGACCAAGAAAACTTCTAATGGCCTTGACATTCGTTGGTATAGGTAGCTTAGAGATAATTTCAATTTTAACTTTATCTACCTTTATTCCTGCACGAGATATTTTTTTCGACCAAGTACAATTCCCTCCTTTACCATAAAGTGGCATTTTTCCCAATTTAGGACCAAGTTTGATTTTTCACATCGGATAAGCATACGTTCAAGGTTAAAAAGACACGATTCAAAGGAGTCTCCAAACACGGAAAACCATGAAGACTTCCATACAATCCTCTACCATATCATCAAAAATTGCCATCATACACCTTTGAAAGGTTCCGGGTGCATTGCATAAACTAAATGGCATGCGGCGATAGGCAAAGGTCCCGAAAGGACAAGTGAATGTGGTCTTTTCTTGGTCGTTGGGATCAATTGGAATTTGGAAGTAACTGGAGAAACCATCTAGAAAGCAATAGTATTCTTTCCCCGCTAATCGTTCAATCATTTGATCAATAAAAGGAAACGGGAAATGATCCTTTCTAGTGGCATCATTGAGATGTCTGTAATCAATACGTTCTCTCCAGCTGGTAACCGTTCTAGTTGGAACGAGTTCATCCTTTTCATTTACAATAACGGTTGTACCCCCCTTTTTGGGCACTACTTGTACTGGACTAACCCAAGGACTATCGGAGATGGGGTAGATTAACCCGGGGTCAAGAAGCTTGACTACCTCCTTTTTAACAACCTCTTTCATGTTGGGATTTAGCCTACTTTGTCTTTGTACTACTGGTTTGAAGTCATTCTCAAGGAGAATTTTATGTGTACAATAAGACGGGTTTATCCCTGGAATGTCGGTCATTTTCCAGGCTATAGCCTTTTTATGGGTTTTCAAAACAGAGATTAACCTATCCTTCTCGTTACCGGAAAGGTGTGAAGCAATAATTACCGGTAATTGAGATGTACCTTCGAGATAAGCATACTCCAAGTGTTTGGGTAGCTGCTTAAGCTATAGTACGGGTGGTTCTTCCAAGGAATTCTTTATTCGGAATCTATCTTTATTTTCGATATCTTCAAATGATTCCTCTTCCTTAGGAATTTCCTCTTCCATGGTCTCATTATCCGTGACCACTTTCATCAACTCATCAAAAGCTTCATCAATATTGAAATACTCACTTTCACTTACCGGGGCAAACCCCGATGTATCAATTTCAAGTAGCTCCTGCAATTCATCCTCAACACAAAGATTTATAACATCAATTTGAAAACAAGAGTCATCGGTGGAAGTGGGTCTTTTCATGGCTTTGTCAATATGACAAATTATTCTCTCATTTCCCACACCTAGACTTAATTGTTCTTTTTGGACATTAATGATAGCATCTGCGGTGTTAAGAAAAGGACGTCCTAAAATGATAGGAACTTTTGTGTCCTCTTGCATTTCTAGAATAACAAAGTCGACGGGAAAGATAAGTGAGCCAATTTTTACAAGAATATCCTCGGCTATACCTATGGGAGTATCAAATGATTGATTTGCTAATAGAATACCCATCCAAGTTGGTTTCAAGTCTCCTAAGTCAAGTTTCAAATATAACGAGTAAGGCATTAGGTTAACACTTGCACCTAGGTCGGCTAGTGCATCGTACACTACCGAATCACCCATCATACATGGGATGATAAAACTACCCGGATCTCCCAATTTTGGAGGTACATTTTGCTTTTTCAAGATGGCCGAACACTCCTCATGGAGGAATGTGGCAGAAACATCGTGGTATTTACCCTTCGAGGATATGAGATCTTTCAAAAACTTCCCGTAATGGGGCATACCCTTAAGAACCTCCTCGAATGGCATGTTAATGCTGATTTGCTTGATCATATCTGCAAATTTCTGATATTGGCTCACGAGTCTGTCTTTCTTCAATGCTTTTGGGTATGGAATAGGTGCCTTGTACACCTTCACTGGTGGTTCTTCACTTTTCTTCGATATGACCTCTGGTGGATCATTTTTCTCTTGCTCTTTTTCAATATGCTCATCTACATCAACAGGTACCTGCAAAACAGAAGGAGACAAAGGAACTTCTGGGGACTTTGGAATCTCCGGGTTAGTGGTTAAACCACTTCTAGTATTTATAGCATTTACATGCTCATTCCTTGTTTGATTGTTACTGGGATTCACTTGAGTATTTGAGGGGAGAGCACCAGGTGGTCTCTCTGCTAGTAACTGTGAGATCCTTCCAACATCCCTTTCTAAATTCTGAATCGTAGCTTGTTGATTTCGAATTTGTTGAGTTTGATGTTCTGAATTTTGCTCGTGTTTAACCATAAAATCTCTCAAAAGATCTTCTAAACCGGATTTCTTCTCGGGTTGTGGTTGTACATGTGCTTGTGGTTATGGTTGTGGTTGATTGTGTTGGAAATTATTTTGGTAATTTCGTGGAGGTTGATTACGATTGTTTATGTGATTGTAACCCGGTGGTGCATTTCTTTGATTTTGATTTGGAAAATTCCGGTTATTTTGGTAACCTGAATTTCCTCCATGGTAATTGTTGTTTGAACTTGAAGGTCCCCCTATTTGATAACTGTTGACAGGAGGGTACTTCCGGTTCATTGCATCAACTGCCGGAAAGTCGTCAAAATTCATTTCACCTTTACGCAAGTAACCTAAGAAATTTGCTTGCTCTTCCATTGCCGTTTGGTCTCAATCTCGAGTGAGATGGGGACCTTGGCACAATTCACACCCTACCCTGATAGCGTGCATTTCTTTGGTTACTTTCTCAATTTGCCTTGCTTGATTTGCCAATTGAACTTTTAATGCAGCGATTTCATCGTTGCTTTCGACATTAGCAACTGTTGATGATCTAGAGAACTCCATCTCTTGATGCCAATTATGAGAATGGGCTGCTATATCGGCAATTATTGTGTGAGCGTCTTCGGGCATTTTTTTCATGATTGATCCTCCTGCTGCAACATCTATATCTGTTCGGGTAGCCACATTGACTCCTTTGTAGAATATTTGGACCTTTTGGAATGTATTCAACCCGTGTTGAGGACATACCCTAAGCATTTTATTAAATTGGGTCCAAGCTTCATAAAGAGTCTTGTTAGACTTTTGCTTGAAGTGATTCATATCACTTTGCAGCTTTGCTGCTTTTGAAGCAGGGAAGAATTCTGACAAAAATTTGTCCATCATGTCATTCGAATCTTCAATATAACCTTCCGGTAATGAGTCTAGCCAATCTCTTGCATCATCCTTTAGGGACCATGGAAAAATTTTTAAACATGCAACTTCATCGGAGACATCTTTGATTTTGAAAAGCTTGCAAATGCTTACAAACTTACGAAGATGCTCGTTAGCATCCTCATTTAGGGCTCCACCGAATTGGCATGTATTAGTCACCATGTGGAGAAATTTCCCCTTTATTTCAAAACCATCAGTCATCGTAGGTTGAATAATTGCGTAGCCTTGTCCTGTCCTTGTTGCCTTCATCAAAGCATCCATCGTTTGATTTGTAGCAGTCATCTCTTCATCTTCTTTAATGACTGGCTCGATGATTGGTTGAACAATTGGTTCAGAGTTAGAATCTAATGAAAGTGATTCTAAACCCTGAGCAAGAGATTCTACTTCTTGAGCTCTTAAGCGTTCGTGAAGCTCTCTTTCAGGTTCAGGATATGAAGGAATTAAATTAGAGTTGAAAGAATGTAGATTCATGCACTAATACCTATCCTGCAATCACAATACCACAAACAAACCAATTGCAAAAACACAAGCTTACTGTAACAACCCGACAACGCTTTACCAAAAATACGCCTAAAATTTTTTTTTCTGGGTCTGACCATCTGGACGACGTCCAGAGTTTGGGACGACGTCCAGCTTTTAAAACTGGGACGGCGTCCCAGCATTCGGGACGGCGTCCCAATGAACTGCCAGGGACTGACCTGGTGTTCCGTTTCACGTACGCGGAAAACCCGCTTCTCAACACACTTGATAGAAAACCTTTTTACCACAAGTCAATATAAGTGAAACTAAGAGTTTTGCATATTCAAAACAAGTTTTACAGCATCGGGCCCACATCGCCCATTTTACGAGTTTCGTTCAAAAATACAAGTTTTGACCAAATACAAGTTTAAATTCCAAACAACACTAGAGCATGGTGTTTGGGGTTAAACTACCCAATCTCGGTCGAAACACCAAAAGCTAACACCCAAAAGCATCCCCTATCAAAACGAGCGGGAGACCACTAATCCAATTGAACGCTCTTACCCTTGTCAACGCCCGAGCCTATAAAAAGGTAAACAACGAGAGGGTAAGCAAAGCATAGTGAATGCAATAATTATACGAATACATATATAATATACCTACTTACAATCACTTACACAAATACCGCAAACATGCTAGCAAACACAATTAGCTTATCGTCACAAATACAAGCTATATCCTCCAATAATCAAGCTAGCATAACACAAGCGTATATAACATGAACAAAGTAATATGCTTACACTACAACACAATGACCATGGTTAACCAATCGTACAAGGAATGGTGTTTAAAGACCGTCGGTGTTCACAACAACCATTAGTGCACTTAACACTTCGCACACTAACCCCACGGGTGGCATCTTAACACTTCGATGCTTCACCCCGGGTGGCACCTTAACACTTCGGCACTTCACCCCGAACGGAGTCTTAACACTTCGACACTTCACTCTTCACCTTACTTGGAGTGGCATCTTAACACATCGATACTTCCCTCTCGAGTGGTGTCTTAACACATCGACACTTCACTCGCCATGTGGACGTGGTGTCTTAGCACATCGACACTTCACATCTCACACTACACAAATAAACACATTATATATCTACGCATATAATTATTCCACTCACCTTAGAGTCTTCGTGCAATATAACCGAACTTGCAACTTCAATGGAACGTACCTATTACATTTTAGCACATAATCAATTCACAACTCAAGTCGGTCAAGCAACTCACTCAAAAATCTAGAGTCTTTTGACCCAATGTGCAATCCCGACCCATTTTGCACCCTTAACCCTAATAATGGGTTAACTTCACCAAAAACCCTAATTCTAGCCATTAAGGTCTTAACATACATTTAATCACCAAGTTGACTCGTTTTCATACATGCAAGACAACCTAGGTCATCAAAGACCCATTTGACCCATTTCAAGGTCAACACACCCATTTGGGTCACCCACAACCCAAATGACACCCACTAACATTAACTATAAGTGTACTAGTGATTTTCTAGGCCTTTAAGACCCATTTACCCTTTCAAAACCCTAGGTTAGTCACCATTTGGGTCTTCATGACCCAAACTTACCCAAAAACCCCAAATTACTCATAAATGGGTTTTATGTGCAACACTAACCCAAACCCTAACCCTTAAACACATTAAACTAAGGTAATCAAGTTTAGGGCTTACCACCACAATCGAAACGAAGCTAACGAGGAGATGAACAACTTTAATGCTCGAGCTAGAACCCGAAACAAGCTTCTTCCTCTCCTATTTGAGCTTTCTCACACTTAAATGCACTCTCACTCTAGAATTGAAGTGTATGAGGTTTGGTGGTTGGGAATGGAGTAATGAAGCTCAACAAAACTGATCTAGGGCCTTTAATTCGTCCACAAAGTGAAATTACCAAAATGCCCATCTAAAATTTCTAAAAACAAAAAGGCTTGTCTGCCAGCCATTCTGGACGGCGTCCAGAAAGTTGGACGGCGTCCAGGCCTTTAATTTAGGACGGCGTCCCGCCCATTTGGACGGCGTCCCACCAGTCTGAGGAAACCGAATCTTACAACTCTCCCCCACTTGAACCGGATTACGACCTCGCAATCCATGCCGCATGACAAGCAGGAAGATAAACCAAGACAAACTCTTCGGGCTCCCAAGTAAACTCGGAACCTATACTTTGACGCCACTGGACTTTAAAAGTCCTCACCTCTTTATTTCTCAATTTCTTAACCTTTTCATCAAGTATAGTAACCAGCTCCTCAACATACTCTAACTTATTATTTAGCTCAATCTCGTCTAACGAAACCCACGAAGAATCATCCGCAAGACACTTACGAAGATGGGAAACATGAAATGTATTATGGATCCCCGCAAGTTCTTCGGGTAATTCCAAATGATATGCAACTTCACCAACACGAGCTAAAACTTTGAATGGCCCAATAAACCGAGGAGCTAACTTTCCCCGTTTTCGAAATCGAATAATACCTTTCCATGGCGAAACCTTAAGCATCACCATGTCACCTTCTTGAAATTCGATCATTCGTCTACGTTTATCGGCATACGACTTTTTTCTATCTTGAGCCTTCTTCAAGTGATCCCGAATAATATCAATCTTGTTATTCGTCTCTAAAACCAAATCGGTACTCCCGATTTCCTTTTGTCCCACTTCACCCCAACAAAACGGAGTTCGACACCTACGCCCATATAGCATCTCATAAGGTGGCATCCCGATACTAGTATGATAACTATTATTGTACGAGAATTCCACCAAAGGCAAATGCTCATCCCAACTTCCACCAAAATCAATAATGCACGCCCGTAACATATCTTCCAAAGTTTGATTCGTACGTTCGGTTTGACCGCCCGTTTGAGGATGATACGCCGTGCTCAACTTTAATTGCATACCCATATCTTCATGAAACTTTTCCCAAAATCGAGATGTAAAATGGGTGTCTCGATCCGAAATAATAGATATAGGAACCCCATGTCGCAAGACCACTTCCTTGATAAACAATTTAGCCAAGGCCTCCGACGATATTGCTTCTTTAATGGGAAGAAACAAAGCACTTTTCGTTAAACAATCAACTATTACCCAAATTGAATCAAATTAGATTCTCGCCGTCTTAGGTAACTTTGTGATCAAATCCATGGTAATGTGCTCCCATTTCCACTTCGAGATTTCTAACGGTTGCAATTTACCATACGGCTTTTGGTGCTCGGCCTTAACTTGCAAACAAGTGACACATTGTTCGACATATTTTACAACATCACGCTTCATGCCCGGCCACCAATAATCCTTCCTCAAATCATGATACATTTTCGTCGCACCCGGATGAATGTAATACTTTGACTTATGTGCTTCATCAAGTAGCACCCGCCGGTAATCACCCATCTTAGGCACCCACACCCTTCCTTGAAAAGATAACAAACCACGCGAACCCATAGTAATGAATTCCGATTGCCCTACGATTCGTTCCGCATACTTATTGTGAACGTAAGCCTTTATTTGAATCTCACCAAGCTTCTCAAGGAAATCATTAGTAATGATCAAACGTAATGATCCTACCTTTATCGCCGGATGTTGACTCTTTCGACTCAACGCATCCGCGACAACGTTCGCCTTGCCCGGATGATAAAGTATCTCACAATCATAGTCCTTTACCACATCCATCCACCTACGTTGACGATAATTCAAATCTCTTTGATCAAAAAGATGTTTCCAACTCTTGTGATCCGAATAAATCGTACACTTGACACCATACAAGTAATGGCGCCAAATTTTCAATGCATGAACAACCGCCGCCAACTCAAGATCATGAGTCGGATATCTCGTTTCGTGTTCCTTTAATTGTCGAGAGGCATAAGCGATGACTTTACCTCTTTGCATTAAAACACACCCGAGCCCGTTTAAAGACGCATCACAATAAACCGTCATGTCTTCTACCCCTTCCGGTAACACTAACACCGGAGCTTGACATAATTTCTCTTTTAACAATTGAAAAGCAATTTCTTGCTCGTTCTCCCAATTAAATTTGGCGTTCTTTCTTGTCAACTTCGTCAGTGGAGAAGAAATCTTGGAAAAGTCTTGGATAAACCGACGATAATAACCGGCCAATCCGAGAAAACTCCGGATCTCCGTAGGCGTAGTCGGTCGTCCCCAACTCTTCACCGTCTCTATCTTCCCCGGGTCTACTTGAATACCGTCCTTGTTAACAATATGACCAAGGAATTGAACTTCCCTTAGCCAAAATTCACATTTGGAGAACTTTGCATACAACTTCTCCTTTCGTAACGTCTTCAATACTTCACGCAAATGACGTTCATGTTCGTTCATACTTTTTGAGTAGACTAGTATGTCGTTAATGAATACAATTACCTACTTGTCCAACGTAGGTTGGCACACTCGGTTCATAAGGTCCATGAATGCCACCGGTGCATTCGTAAGACCAAAAGGCATTACCACAAATTCAAAATGCCCATAACGCTTTCTAAAAGCCGTTTTCTCGATGTCTTCCTCACGGACCCGCATTTGGTGATAGCCGGACCGTAGGTAGATTTTAGAGAAATACGTTGCACCTTGAAGTTGATCAAACAAATCGTCAATCCTAGGTAACGGATAACGATTCTTGATCGTCACTTTATTCAACTCTCGGTAATCGATGCACATCCGCATACTACCATCCTTCTTCTTCACAAATAACACTGAAGCGCCCCATGGTGAAGCACT
Organism: Rutidosis leptorrhynchoides; assembly: GCF_046630445.1. Classification (NCBI taxonomy): domain Eukaryota; kingdom Viridiplantae; phylum Streptophyta; class Magnoliopsida; order Asterales; family Asteraceae; genus Rutidosis; species Rutidosis leptorrhynchoides. The sequence continues at coordinate 345,218,695 of NC_092337.1, forward strand.
CGGTCGAATAAAACCCTTCTCAAGTAACTCTTGGGTTTGGTTTAGCAATTCTTGCATTTCTGTCGGCGCTAAACGATAAGGAGTTTTAGCAATGGGGGTAGCCCCCGGAACCAACTCAATGCGAAATTCAACTTGTCTTTCCGCCGGAATGCCCGGTAACTCGTCCGAAAAAACGTCTTCAAATTCACTAACAACCGGAATTTCACGAATAGGTGGTGGCTCGTCACGAGCATCAACAACATGGGCAAGAAAAGCCAAGCCACCACTAACAAGAAAACGACGTGCCCGTGCAAAAGTGCATATCGGCACCGGTCTCCTTCGCTTATCGCCATGAATAATTAACTCTCCCTCACTTGGGGTATTTACACGAATAAACTTATCATGGCATGCAATATCGGCTCTATAACGATCGAGCCAATCCATACCCACGACAATATCAAAATCGCCCAAGGTCATCGGAATGAGATCAATCTCAAAACTTTCGGCACCAAACACAATATTACAATTTTTACACACATCAACCACTAGCGCCGTCTTGCCATCCGCTATTTCGACTTCTACCGGACGACTTAACTTTACTAGCGGTTTATTTAACTTAGGCACAAATCTTGGAGATACGAAAGACAAATTAGCACCACTATCAAAAAGTATCCGTGCCGGATTAGAGTTAACCATGAAAGTACCTGAGACAACTTCGTTCGATTGTTTGGCTTCATCATTGGTCATCAAATAGTTTCGACCCCTTGCCATACCCACCGCCTTCTCTAACCGTTTAACATTATCATTGCGCATCTCGGGACACTCCGTGTAACGACCCTACTTTTTCCGTTATCTTTTACCGTTAACTATTTAACGACCGTTAATTGTTATTTGTGCCACGTCATTTCTATGACCTATATTATTATTTTTGTAATAATATATTAATTATTATGTGTTATATGAATATTTGTATTCATATTTTAAATTATACGTTCCTACGAGTCGCAGATTTCTATCCGGCGAATCTTTTCGGTTTTCAAACCAACGGTCGAACTTTTGGAATTTTTAAGTCCTAATTATTTTAAATATAATATTTTGATGTCATATGATTATATATAGTGTTTATATATTTTATTCGTCGCGTACTTATTATCTCTCCGAAAAATCAATCGCGTAGCGGCGTTTTCGCGTTTCGGGTTTCGTTCGGGCGTTCGGGCCACTAGGATTTTGTCATTTATCAAATTGGGCCACTATGGGGCCCACCCCATTCAGTTTTTGGCCGAAAATCCCTTAAGGAGGGGAGTATTTTGTCAAACTTGCAAACTAGTGACCATTACTCTAAACTTCACTACTTACTCTCATTTCTAACCTAATCATCTTATTTTTTTCACCTCCTTCCTCCCTCTCCTCCCATGAACGTCCCCTTTCATCATCATCATCACCATTTCATCATCAAATCAAGGTTAAGAATTAGGGCTTTCAACATAAACGGATTCCTCTCATCGTTCTCTACGCGTCTATATCACTTGATTATTGATTAGGGTATAAACCCTAACCCTAGATTTTTAATTTTTCTTTATTTTTCTGTATTTTGATTATATTTTATTAGTATGATGATTATTAGTTGTTGTAATGTTGATTGTATTCGTAGAATTACTCGATTGCATATTTTTCGGTTTGATAAAATTGGAACAGCAGCTTTTTCGTGTGTTTCTGATATTGTAACTGATGTTGATCATAAAATAAAGTATATAAATGAGTTCCTCTCATCAAGACATTAATTTTAGACTCCGGATTCATGTCGTTTCGATTCCCGGAGCCCTAGTTACGATCAAAGTGGTATTTTGTTAAGATTGAAAAGTGATTTTGGTATGAACCAGGTTTGGTCCGACTTTGTGACCATATTTGGTGACTTTAGGGTGTGTTAGTGTGTTACGACTGATGGTGGGGCGAACTTTCATGTTCGGGTCATCTCAATCCGAGCCACGAATCACCCGTTACGTCTAAAACACGTTTTTGATTGAATTGAAGTTCCAAGTAGTGTATTGACTGTATATCACGACTTGTGGGCTGTTCATGGTGTGTTCTTGAGTGTACCAAAGTGTCGGGTGGTTTGCTTAGGCGGAGATATATGTAAGGCTCGCCGAAAACCGACACCCGGGGCTCAAGATACGACCCGATGAACTTTTGATTAAAACTTATGGTTAAATATTAAAACTTATGAGAAAAATAATGATTTTCATTATTGATTAATTACTTATGATATAAGAAGTAATTATTATTATTTAAGACTTATGATATATATTTATTATATCATTTAATTATGACTTATGATTTAATTAACATTTTAATTAAACTTATGATTAATAATACTTTTATTATTAATGAAAAATACTTATGATAAGTATTAAACTTATATTATGAGATTATTAGTATTATAGGACTTATAATAAGGATTAAATAATTATTTAATTATTATAAGACTTAGTTATTATTTAATTATTAAATACTTATGATTTAATAAGTATAATTAAAAATTTATGATATTATTAATAATTCATTATTAATTAATAATACTTATGATATGATTTAAAATTTATTATTAATTAATAATACTTATATTATGACTAATATTTAATTAATTAATTAAATACTTATGTTATATTAATTATATCATTTAAACTTATCTAAACTTTAATAATTCATTTTTATTTAATTAAACTTATGTTAAGACATAATTATACACTTTTGACTTTAATAAACATTATAACCTATGTTATTATTATAACTTACACTTTTCAAATTAATGTTGACTATGTTTGACCAAGGTTGACTTTTGAGTTGACTTTCGGTTGACTTTGACTTTCAGTTGACTTCTGTTGACTTTCTAAATAAGGAAACTTTCCTAACTTCAAAACTTTCTAAAAATAGAACTTTCTAAATTTGGAAACTTTCCAAAAATAGAAACTTTCCAAAAATAGAAACTTTCCAAAAATAGAAACTTTCTAAAAATAGAAAGTGTGTGTCCGTATGCTGTTCCAGTCAAACCGATGCTTGCCGAGTGTTATTCTATGCCTACTTGCAACATGTACAATAGCTATCATACTAAGACTTGACCTAAGTTAGTTATTTATATCGGCCTGCTTTATTTATAGGTCGGCGTTGTGATCTTTCTTGATCACTTTACTTTATTTGCTGTTCGCTTGTTTGTGAGATTTCTTCAGTTGCTATTAAGGTGAGTTATAGTCCCATTTTTCTATTTTAAAGCTTTTGGGATGAGAATACATGCAATTTATTTTATACTTTGGACACATGTGGAAGTTGGTTTAAATTATTCATTGTGAGTTGAACAAAAATATTCCCTAGTCTGGTAACTGTAATCACTGGTTTCTACTGGTGAACGCGAATCCTATGGATAGATCTATCGGGTTTGACAACCCCATTTCGAGCTAGTCGCGCTAGCAATTTATAATCGGAATGTTTAGTACTTCGTAATTTGTTGTAGATACACTTGTTCGGTGTATATTATTTATTTTGTTTGGCAAGGGTAAATAAATGGTTAAGTGGTTACCAGGTGGCTCACGGAAAATGGAATAATGTTTTATTATATGTTTTCTAGCATATAATTTGGTGGTTCAAAAAGGAGTTTTTATGTTTTCAAACATAAATTTTTATTGTTTAAATTAAATACTGTTTGCAATATTAAACCTATAATTCACTCAACATTTTTGTTGACAGTTACTCGCATGTTTTATTCTCAGGTTCATGATTGATTGCTTCCGCTGTGCTTAGAGAGTCTGCATATTTATGATGACAGCTTTTGTTAAACATTAACTTGCATTCTATTTTATTACATTAAAAAGTGGTTGTTTGTTGACTTTATTTTGGTCAACTTTTGGTTAAAGTATTATTGTATAGTTTTTCTAAACTTATACATTTTAGTAGATTTCCTTTATAGGAAATCATTTTTAAATAAAGAATGCAAGGTTGTTTTATTAAATTCATATAGAGTTTCGATCAAGCTGTGGGACCAAGTGACGGAGCCGTTAAGTGTTTTGATCAGAGTCGTCACAGTTGGTATCAGAGCTCTGGTTGTAGGGAATTAGGCTGCATTGATGTCGTTACCCGGGTCAATAGGGTGCATTAGTGAGTCTAGTCTACAGCCCGGCCTATTATATATTATTATATGTGATTATTTGTGTCGTGTTGGTATGTATATTGTTATCATACATACATTTCTATTATGTTCTGAATCCGGGAGGAACTCCCATTCCGATTTAAACGTATTCTCCGACTCATGCGAGTTCATCTTTTAAAGGAACACCTCGGTTAGTGAAACCGAGGGGGTGTCATTCTTGACTTCTGGAATTCTCGACATTTCTATGTCATAATTAGTGTTTATTGATACAACGTTTAAGTTACATTACGTGTTCTAGAATTCTCGGCATTTCTATGTCATCTATTATGGTTATGTATATAACGTTTGAGTTATATTACGCGAGATGTCATTCTTGACTTCTAAATGCTCGGCATTTCAATGTCAGCTATTATGTTTAGGTATATAACATTTTTGTTATATTACGTGCATTTGTGCCGTTGTGCCTATGTGCTTTGGTTGTTGAAACGGAAAACATCATTCTTACTTTTAGAGATTCTTGGTACTTCGAAGACATTTTTATGTCATCGTTACTCCTATTCATTACTTTCGATGTCTTTGTCTCTTGTGCTATCCTTAGCACATTGTTAAGAAATTGTTTTAGGGAAATTGTGTTGAAATTCGAGGTTGACCGCGTGTCCTGACCTCATGTAGTGCTATTGGAATGGAACTATGACTTAGTGAAATATAATGGCGTCAGGCCAACGTGATTATATTACGTTAATTCATAAAGAAGTCCCAATATTGTGACATGAGGAATAGAAAGCGAGTCAAAGAAAATTTGTACACCACGCATTCGGAAATTCTAACGTTATTACATGAGTAAGGAAGATACTCATTATCTTATTTGTTGATATGCGAGAGACTCATCTTAACCGAACTACCTACCCCATGTTTTATCATTTATAACTCGCTTGTTAGTGACAGCTTCGCACGTGAATAGTTTTGACCCAAGGACTTGTGTTCTGATAAAAGTCAAGACATTATTTAACTCATTGGTTTTCATGACCTCGTAGCATTTATTGAAGAGATGTCGCAAGACGATTCAAGTCCATCACCCGAGCTTTAACGATCTTACTTCAACTCGTAACCTATGTGATGCGGATACCCTGCTTTTCATTAAAAATTTTACACATTTGTGTAATTGGGCGGTTCTCACAAGATTTATGGGCGAATAGAAGTAATGAAATACTTTGTCATGTATACTATTTATAAAATCATATATGTACGTATGAATTTAAATGGACAAATTTACCCTTACCTATTTTGGCTAGTATACACTAATTTATACCTTCAAAATTATTTTAAAACCACTCTTATTGAGTTGTCTAGTTAACTCAAATTGATTTACGTAAAATGGTACACGTTGTACATACTTCTAAATTTACTAAGAGCTTCGTTCCATTTATGGGGTTACATTAGACGTTTAAAGCTTTTTCAAAACGTCTTTGATTGATTACATTAGAATTTTCGCATTACTCTACAGAGTGTTTGGATCACATTTCTTCTCATCCTCCGTTTAAGGATGAAAATTTACCATTAAGTCCATTGATAGAAATTCTTACACCAGTTTGGATGCCGGTTTTATAAAATTTGTTGGAAAGTCTTTGCGCTCATAGAATTTTCCCTCTTATGGTTGGACATGGCCGAAACGCAGACCGATAAATCAAGTTTCTGGGGTACACTCGATGGTCACCTTATTGTAGAAAAGGCGCTAGGTGGGTTTCTACCCCAACTGTTGTTATAATGGGTATCATGGATATATATTACTCTAGACCGTTTGAGGAGTTTCTACTCTCAATTTTCGCTGTCAACCGCAACACCCTCGTAAACATCAATCCTAGGATTCGATACTTTAGGGTGCACGAAATTATTTTTGGAGATTCATCTCACCTGGAGTCGGCCATTCTTTATAACCCATGATTCGCGTTCTTTTCATCCGCACATAAATTTAAGAATATGGATGAATCCTAGACTTCCTCGCTCATTGTACAAGGAAGTTCACTCTCGTTGAATTATCACACCTTTCATATGTCTTCCTTTCGGAAATATAATGAAAATTTACTTTGGAGTCCATGATCCTCGTTAACTCCTTTGAGAGAATTGCCTTAAATATCTATGCCACCGATGTGACTACTCCATATTTATTTCTTCCTTCATTATTGCAACTTTATTTCATCCGTCCCAGTTCGTCCCCTTGGGGAGCTCCCGTTTTGTTCGTTGAGAAGAAAGATGGTTCATTTCGTTTGTGTATTGATTATCGTGAATTGAATGAGCTTACTGTTAAAAACCGTTACCCTCTTCCGAGAATTGATGATCTGTTCGATCAACTTCAAGGTTCGTCCGTTTATTATAAGATTGATCTTCGTTCCGGTTATCACCAATTACGCGCTAAAGAAACTGATATTCTGAAAACTGCTTTCCGCACCCGTTATGGTCACTTTGAATTTCTTGTTATGCCGTTCGGATTGACAAATGCACCTGCTGTGTTTATGGACCTCATGAACCGTGTGTGCAGACCCTATCTGGACATATTCGTTATTGTTTTTATCGACGACATCCTTATTTATTCTAAGAGTGATGAAGAACACGAAGAATATTTGAAGTTGGTGCTTGATTTATTGAGAAAAGAAGAGTTGTACGCTAAGTTCTCTAAGTGTAATTTCTGATTAAGAGAAGTTCAATTCCTTGGATATATTGTTAGTAAACAAGGAACACTAGTTGATCCCGCCAAGATTGAGGCAATTGAAAAGTGGGAAATTCCGAAAACTCCTACTCAGATTCGCCAGTTTCTAGGATTAGCAGGCTATTATAGAAGGTTCATTCAAGATTTTTCACGAGTAGCGAAACCTCTGATTGCTTTAACGCATAAGGGGAAGAAGTACGAGTGGAAGAGTGAACAAGAGTCTGCTTTCTAAACTCTGAAGAAGAAGTTAACTTCTGCACCGATATTATCACTACCTGAGGGTAATGATGATTTTGTTATCTATTGTGATGCTTCGTGTCAAGACTTTGGTTGTGTTTTGATGCAACGAAAGAAAGTTATTGCGTACGCGTCACGTCAGTTGAAGATTCACGAGCAGAATTATGTAACCCATGATTTAGAGTTGAGAGCTATTGTGTTTGCGCTTAAGATTTGTAGACATTATCTATATGGGGTCAAAGGTACATTGTACACTGATCACAAAAGTCTTCAACATATTCTTGATCAGAAACAGTTAAATATGAGGCAACGAAGATGGGTTGAGACGTTAAATGATTATGATTGCGAACTTCTATATCATCCGGGAAAGGCCAATGATGTGGCTGATGCATTAAGTCGTAAAGAAAGGGCTGAACCTCGCAGGTTTAGGGCCTTGAATATGACAATTCAAACAAACCTCGCTAGGCAGATCCTTGAGGCACAATAAGAAGCCTTGAAGGAGGAAAATTTTGTAACGGGAAGGTCCGAGGCTTGAGTAAACAGTTAGAGGTACAAACCGATGGTACTCGGTATTTTGCGGGATGCCTTTGGGTTCCGAAGTTTGGTGATCTACGAAAACTTGTTTTAGATGAGGCTCATAAGTCTAGGTACTCTATTCATCCTGGTTCAGGAAAGATGTATCATGATCTTAAGGAGCTGTATTGGTGGCCTAATTTGAAAGCTGATGTGGCTACGTATGTGGCTAAGTGTTTGACCTGCGCTAAGGTTAAAGCTGAACATCAGAAACCGTCTGGACTTTTGGTGCAACCTGAAATTCCCGAATGGAAGTGGGAAGGTATTAAGATGGACTTTATTACGAAGTTACCGGGAGTTGTGGGTGGTTATGATACCATTTGGGTGATTGTTACCGACTCGCTAAGTCAACTCTTTTCTTGCCAATTAAGGAAACATATTCAATGAAGAAGTTTACTCGCTTGTATTTGAAGGAGATTATTTCGAGACATGGTGTTTCCGTATCGATTATGTTGGACTGAGGCAGTCCTAACAAGGTGCTCTAGGAACTAAATTGGATATGAGCACCGCTTATCATCCACAGACGGATGGTCAGAGTGAAAGGACCATTCAAACGTAGAAAACATGTTAAGAGCGTGTGTTATTGATTTTGGAAATGGGTGGGATAAATATTTGCCACTGGATGAGTTTTCTTATAACAGCAGTTATCATGCAAGTATTAAAGTCGCACCATTTGAAGCTCTGTATGGTAGAAAGTGTAGGTCTCCTGTCTGTTGGAATGAGGTTAGGGATGCTCAACTCACATGACCAGAGATCATTCACGAGACTACCGAGAAGATTGCACAGATTAAGGAAAGATTGAGAACTGCCAGGAGTAGGCAAAAGAGTTATGCTGATAAGAGAAGGAACGATATCGACTTTCAGGTCGGTGATCGTGTTATGTTGAAAGTTTCACCTTGGAAGGGTGTGGTACGTTTTGGTAAAAGGGGAAAGTTGAATCCTCGATTTGTTGGACCTTTTGGGATTATTGAGAGAGTTGAACCAGTGGCTTATCGTTTGAAATTGCCACAAGAACTCAGTGCTATTCGTGACGTTTTTCATGTATCGAATTTAAAGAAGTGTTTGGCCGAGGCCAATGAAACTATTCTTTTTGATGAACTTCATGTTGATAAGCAACTTTATTTTATTGAAGAACCTGTTGAAATTATGGACCGAGAGGTAAAGACTCTTAAGCATAGTAAAATTCCTATTGTTCGAGTTAGATGGAACACTGGACGCGGTCCCGAGTTCACTTGGGAGCGTGAAGGTCAGATGAAGCAGAAGTAACCGCATTTGTTCCCAGATGCCGAGGAAACCCCTGCACCTGCTTAAATTTCGGGACGAAATTTCCGTAACGGGAAGGTACTGTAACGACCCTACTTTTTCCGTTATCTTTTACCGTTAACTATTTAACGACCGTTAATTGTTATTTGTGCCACGTCATTTCTATGACCTATATTATTATTTTTGTAATAATATATTAATTATTATGTGTTATATGAATATTTGTATTCATATTTTAAATTATACGTTCCTACGAGTCGCGGATTTCTATCCGGCGAATCTTTTCGGTTTTCAAACCAACGGTCGAACTTTTGGAATTTTTAAGTCCTAATTATTTTAAATATAATATTTTGATGTCATATGATTATATATAGTGTTTATATATTTTATTCGTCGCGTACTTATTATCTCTCCGAAAAATCAATCGCGTAGCGGCGTTTTCGCGTTTCGGGTTTCGTTCGGGCGTTCGGGCCACTAGGATTTTGTCATTTATCAAATTGGGCCACTATGGGGCCCACCCCATTCAGTTTTTGGCCGAAAATCCCTTAAGGAGGGGAGTATTCTGTCAAACTTGCAAACTAGTGACCATTACTCTAAACTTCACTACTTACTCTCATTTCTAACCTAATCATCTTATTTTTTTCACCTCCTTCCTCCCTCTCCTCCCATGAACGTCCCCTTTCATCATCATCATCACCATTTCATCATCAAATCAAGGTTAAGAATTAGGGCTTTCAACATAAACGGATTCCTCTCATCGTTCTCTACGCGTCTATATCACTTGATTATTGATTAGGGTATAAACCCTAACCCTAGATTTTTAATTTTTCTTTATTTTTCTGTATTTTGATTATATTTTATTAGTATGATGATTATTAGTTGTTGTAATGTTGATTGTATTCGTAGAATTACTCGATTGCATATTTTTCGGTTTGATAAAATTGGAACAGCAGCTTTTTCGTGTGTTTCTGATATTGTAACTGATGTTGATCATAAAATAAAGTATATAAATGAGTTCCTCTCATCAAGACATTAATTTTAGACTCCGGATTCATGTCATTTCGATTCCCGGAGCCCTAGTTACGATCAAAGTGGTATTTTGTTAAGATTGAAAAGTGATTTTGGTATGAACCAGGTTTGGTCCGACTTTGTGACCATATTTGGTGACTTTAGGGTGTGTTAGTGTGTTACGACTGATGGTGGGGCGAACTTTCATGTTCGGGTCATCTCAATCCGAGCCACGAATCACCCGTTACGTCTAAAACACGTTTTTGATTGAATTGAAGTTCCAAGTAGTGTATTGACTGTATATCACGACTTGTGGGCTGTTCATGGTGTGTTCTTGAGTGTACCAAAGTGTCGGGTGGTTTGCTTAGGCGGAGATATATGTAAGGCTCGCCGAAAACCGACACCCGGGGCTCAAGATACGACCCGATGAACTTTTGATTAAAACTTATGGTTAAATATTAAAACTTATGAGAAAAATAATGATTTTCATTATTGATTAATTACTTATGATATAAGAAGTAATTATTATTATTTAAGACTTATGATATATATTTATTATATCATTTAATTATGACTTATGATTTAATTAACATTTTAATTAAACTTATGATTAATAATACTTTTATTATTAATGAAAAATACTTATGATAAGTATTAAACTTATATTATGAGATTATTAGTATTATAGGACTTATAATAAGGATTAAATAATTATTTAATTATTATAAGACTTAGTTATTATTTAATTATTAAATACTTATGATTTAATAAGTATAATTAGAAATTTATGATATTATTAATAATTCATTATTAATTAATAATACTTATGATATGATTTAAAATTTATTATTAATTAATAATACTTATATTATGACTAATATTTAATTAATTAATTAAATACTTATGTTATATTAATTATATCATTTAAACTTATCTAAACTTTAATAATTCATTTTTATTTAATTAAACTTATGTTAAGACATAATTATACACTTTTGACTTTAATAAACATTATAACCTATGTTATTATTATAACTTACACTTTTCAAATTAATGTTGACTATGTTTGACCAAGGTTGACTTTTGAGTTGACTTTCGGTTGACTTTGACTTTCAGTTGACTTCTGTTGACTTTCTAAATAAGGAAACTTTCCTAACTTCAAAACTTTCTAAAAATAGAACTTTCTAAATTTGGAAACTTTCCAAAAATAGAAACTTTCCAAAAATAGAAACTTTCGAAAAATAGAAACTTTCTAAAAATAGAAAGTGTGTGTCCGTATGCTGTTCCAGTCAAGCCGATGCTTGCCGAGTGTTATTCTATGCCTACTTGCAACATGTACAATAGCTATCATACTAAGACTTGACCTAAGTTAGTTATTTATATCGGCCTGCTTTATTTATAGGTCGGCGTTGTGATCTTTCTTGATCACTTTACTTTATTTGCTGTTCGCTTGTTTGTGAGATTTCTTCAGTTGCTATTAAGGTGAGTTATAGTCCCATTTTTCTATTTTAAAGCTTTTGGGATGAGAATACATGCAATTTATTTTATACTTTGGACACATGTGGAAGTTGGTTTAAATTATTCATTGTGAGTTGAACAAAAATATTCCCTAGTCTGGTAACTGTAATCACTGGTTTCTACTGGTGAACGCGAATCCTATGGATAGATCTATCGGGTTTGACAACCCCATTTCGAGCTAGTCGCGCTAGCAATTTATAATCGGAATGTTTAGTACTTCGTAATTTGTTGTAGATACACTTGTTCGGTGTATATTATTTATTTTGTTTGGCAAGGGTAAATAAATGGTTAAGTGGTTACCAGGTGGCTCACGGAAAATGGAATAATGTTTTATTATATGTTTTCTAGCATATAATTTGGTGGTTCAAAAAGGAGTTTTTATGTTTTCAAACATAAATTTTTATTGTTTAAATTAAATACTGTTTGCAATATTAAACCTATAATTCACTCAACATTTTTGTTGACAGTTACTCGCATGTTTTATTCTCAGGTTCATGATTGATTGCTTCCGCTGTGCTTAGAGAGTCTGCATATTTATGATGACAGCTTTTGTTAAACATTAACTTGCATTCTATTTTATTACATTAAAAAGTGGTTGTTTGTTGACTTTATTTTGGTCAACTTTTGGTTAAAGTATTATTGTATAGTTTTTCTAAACTTATACATTTTAGTAGATTTCCTTTATAGGAAATCATTTTTAAATAAAGAATGCAAGGTTGTTTTATTAAATTCATATAGAGTTTCGATCAAGCTGTGGGACCAAGTGACGGAGCCGTTAAGTGTTTTGATCAGAGTCGTCACACTCCGGCCTCTTGTGCCCTTCCTTTCCACAATTAAAACAAGTGAGCTTGATTGTGGACGATGATTTAGGGCATTCGCGAGCCATGTGCCCCTTTTGACCAAAATTGTAACAAGAATAGGAAAAATCACCGGAAGTACCCTTCTTCATGCTACCAACACTCTCGAAACCCTTCTTGTGCTTCTTGTTAGAAAATTTTGAATGACTAGTAGCTTCAAACATTTTCTTGCCTAGGGTGAAGCCACTCTTTCTCAAGATGAGCAACTCGAACCCCTTGGCCATATCGAACAACTCGTCAAAACTCTTCACCACATTTACACTTATCTTATCTTGATAACAATCATTCAACGTTCGGTAAAAGTCTTCCTTCAACATCTTATCATTCCCGACATACTCCGGGCAAAATTGGGTCTTGGACAAAAACACAGTTTTGAGAGTGTTCAAATCCATCGACCCTTGCCTAAAGAACGTAACTCATCCTTAAGCCTCGTAAGATCGGCAGAAGTTCGGTATTCATCTAAAAACTCTTTCTTGAATTCATCCCAGGTGAACTCCATGCATTGTTCTTCGCCATAAAGTCAGATCTTCGCGTCCCACTACAATTTAGCATCACCTCTTAACATGCTACAACCATATCTCATCTTTTTATCGAGAGGGCATTCACACGTACGAAAAGCCCCCTCCATATCGAAGATCCAACGGGCACTCTTAAGTGGGTCCCATTCACCTTCAAAGGTGGGAGGTTGAGAATCCTTGAAATTCTTAAAGAAAAAGTCCCGTCTCCTCACATTATCCTCCTGAAGAACGGCCTTAACTTGCTCCTTTACCACATTGACTAGTTGTTCGTCAATCGTATCTAGGAACATCTTCTTAACATCTTCGAGAAACTCCGCTTTTTGACGTTTAAAGATGGTCTCAACTTTGGCCGTGAACTCAAGGTCCTCACTCGTACTTCCATCATTGGTGTCGTGTCCATATCTCATCTTCATTCTATAAAACGAAGTAATTAAGCAACGAAACGAAAGGTCATAACACATAGGTATATACATATACGCCAAACTACCCCATCTTGCTCAACAATGGTCGTACATCGCTCGTTTGACACGATTTGAACCCGTAACAATGGTAGCTAATCATTGTTACGCGAACACGTCGCATTAACTTGCTAGTACAACGTCCATCTCGCTTGATGATTGCTAAACATAACACAAATCGATTAGCACAATGTTAGTTCACATAAAACAATGCACCAACAATTCCCGTCCCGACCCAAAGTCCTACAAGTCCCGCATAAGCGTACACACAATAAAGTCTAAGTCTAGGCACCTATCTCAAGTTGCCTAAATCCCTTAGACCATACTCTGATACCACTTGTAACAACCCGACAACGCTTTACCAAAAATACGCCTAAAAAAAAAATTTCTGGGCCTGACCATCTGGACGGAGTCCAGAGTTTGGGACGGCGTCCAGCTTTTAAAACTGGGACGGCGTCCAAGCATTCGGGACGGCGTCCCAATGAACTGCCAGGGACTGACCTGGTGTCCCGTTTCACGTACGCGAAAAACCCGCTTGCCGATACATTTGAACGAAAACCTTTTTAACACAAGTCAATATAAGTGAAACTAAGAGTTTGGCATATTCAAAACAAGTTTTACAGCATCGGGCCCACATTGCCCATTTTACGAGTTTCGTTCAAAAATACAAGTTTCGACCAAATACAAGTTTAAGTTCCAAACAACACTAGAGCATGGTGTTTGGGGTTAAACTACCCAATCTCGGTCGAAACTCCAAAAGCTAACACCCAAAAGCATCCCCTATCAAAACGAGCGGGAGACCACTAATCCAATTGAACGCTCTTACCCTTGTCAACGCCCGAGCCTATAAAAAGGTAAACAACGAGAGGGTAAGCAAAGCTTAGTGAATGAAATAATTATACGAATACATATATAATATACCTACTTGCAATCACTTACACAAATACCGCAAACATGCTAGCAAACACAATTAGTTTATCGTCACAAATATAAGCTATATCCTCCAATAATCAAGCTAGCATAACACAAGCGTATATAACATGAACAAAGTAATATGCTTACACTACAACACAATGACCATGGTTAACCAATCGTACAAGGAACGTTGTTTAAAGACCGTCGATGTTCACAACAACCATTAGTGCACTTAACACTTCGCACACTAACCCCACGGGTGGCATCTTAACACTTCAATGCTTCACCCCGGGTGGCACCTTAACACTTCGGCACTTCACCCCGAGTGGTGTCTTAACACTTCGACACTTCACTCTTCACCTTACTTGGAGTGGCATCTTAACACATCGATACTTCCCTCCCGAGTGGCGTCTTAACACATCGACACTTCACTCGCCATGTGGACGTGGTGTCTTAGCACATCGACACTTCACATCTCACACTACACAAATAAACACATTATATATTTACGCATATAATTATTCCACTCACCTTAGAGTCTTCGTGCAAGATAACCGAACTTGCAACTTCAATGTAACGTACCTATTACATTTTAGCACATAATCAATTCACAACTCAAGTCGGTCAAGCAACTCACTCAAAAATCTAGAGTCTTTTGACCCAAGGTGCAATCCCGACCTATTTTGCACCCTTAACCCTAATAATGGGTTAACTTCACCAAAAACCCTAATTCTAGCCATTAAGGTCTTAACACACATTTAATCACCAAGTTGACTCGTTTTCATACATGCAAGACAACCTAGGTCATCAAAGGCCCATTTGACCCATTTCAAGGTCAACACACCCATTTGGGTCACCCACAACCCAAATGACACCCACTAACATTAACTATAAGTGTACTACTGATTTGCTAGGCCTTTAAGACCCATTTACCCTTTCAAAACCCTAGGTTAGTCACCATTTGGGTCTTCATGACCCAAACTTACCCAAAACCCCCAAATTACTCACAAATGGGTTTTATGTGCAACATTAACCCAAACCCTAACCCTTAAACACATTAAACTAAGGTAATCAAGTTTAGGGCTTACCACCACAATCGAAACGAAGCTAACGAGGAGATGAACAACTTTAATGCTCGAGCTAGAACCCGAAACAAGCTTCTTCCTCTCCTATTTGAGCTTTCTCACACTTAAATGCACTCTCACTCTAGAATTGAGGTGGATGAGGTTTGGTGGTTGGGAATGGAGTAATGAAGCTCAACAAAACTGATCTAGGGCCTTTAATTCGTCCATAAAGTGAAATTACCAAAATGCCCATCTAAAATTTCTAAAAACAAAAAGGTTTGTCTGCCAGCCATTCTGGATGGCGTCCAGAAAGTTGGACAGCGTCCAGGCCTTTAATCTGGGGTGGCGTTCCGCCCATTTGGACGGCGTCCCACCAGTCTGAGGAAACCGGATCTTACACTTACAATAAAAAGTAACTTTTCTAGGAATTGAATTCCTACAAAAGGATCGAATAATTCAAAGTTTATTAAAATCTATTAACAAAACCGCGTCCCCGGCAGCGGCGCCAAAAAGTTGATGTGTCAAGACGTAACCTTTAAAATGAAGACAATAAGCTTAATAATTAACACACAATACAGGCAACTAAAACCCGATCATGCAGTAACTAGCAAGTAAATTGACCAGTTCGATCCACAGGGAGAAGTTTGTTTTTAAGATTTTACCACGATTAATTATTCTAAAAGGGATGTTTTGTGTTTGAAGTTGTATTTTCGTTTAACGAAACAGTAAATAAATATAGTAATTAACAAGAATGAGAATGCGGTATTTACTTCTATGCTTGATAAATGACAGGGATTGTTCTTTTATAATTTAAACCATTATGTAATAGTTACAATAGAGCAGTTTATATCAATTTCACAATTTCTATAAACTTATGAGCTATGTTTAATCAACAAGATTCTTTCGTGGTTGAATTCACATAAAACCTAGTTTACTAAAATCACTCTAAGTAAACTACATGATTGTATATCCTAAATATCGTTCAATTAACATCCTATACTCACATATAGGTGGCTAGATCACTAGGTGTTGAAGTATAAGCTATGGTCTTTGATAAATTCACATAAACCAAGTCATAACTTACATAATTGAACTAGGATACAAGGATGATTACAACTATGGATCTTTTGAAAGAACATGGTGATTTAGATTGATTAACTAACTAGATTCAACCCGGTTAAACTCTCGTGAAACCTGAATTACAACAATCACTTGAGGTAATTTCATAACTATGTTGCTTTGGAACTTATTCAATTACCGAATTAAACACATAACAAAATCACTTAAGCTTATGCATCTAATCATCTAGATTACTAGGTGTATTGAAGTATAGATTGTTTTCCTAGTTAACTCACATTAATAGGTTTGCAATCTATATAATTGAAGTAATGAACTAAACAAGCATAACAATGGTTCTTACTGTTGAACTAAATAATTTAATCAATCAAACATATGTGTAACTAGCATAACATCAAAGTATAGAACAATCCCAAGCCATAAATCTTATATTGAAGCAAACACACAAGGCTTTTAGCCTAACATAATCATAGTAGAACTAATGAAACAGTAAATACAAGTTGAATTCATGTTTAAAAGATATAGAACAAAAGTACCAATAGTGATGAATGATCCTAGCTTAATCTTGATGTTGAAAGAGTGGAGATTGACTTGCAGCCTTCCTTGAACCTTGAAAATCGTATTAGAACTGAGGGAGAACGTAGTAGTGAAGGTATATGAAGTATGTAACCAAAGGCTCTCTTAAATAGGCTAAAAAGTTAGGTAAAATGGCCAGAAATTGACCAGATGCGCTGCATCTCTTTGGGATGCGCCGCATCTCTTTACGTTCAGTAGATTCCAACTCGATTATGCACTCGAGACTATCGGCAGGGAAGCAGATGCGGCGCATCTGGGACAGATGCCCCGCATCTGGGACAGATGCACCGCATCTGGGACAGATGCGCCGCATCCATCTCAGATGCGCCGCATCTGAGGCTGTTTTGGTCCAGAAGTCTTCATGCTCCGCATCTGAAACGATCGGGAGTTATTTGGTGCATAGATGCGCCGCATCTAAGAGAGATGTGCCGCATTTGGACCTGTCTCAGTGGTTTCGGGCTGTTTTACGCGTTCAATCTTCGTTTTAACTCTGTTTTTGCTGTTGGTCTTCATTTATTCATTCACAATGGACTTTTACAAATATATACGAGTTACAATACATACGTACAACAATTACATACAAATGGAACAACTTTGGATCAAAATAACGGCAATAAACATGTATAATTTTGGCGTTATCACTTGATCAACGTGATTATATTACAGTAAGTCATGCTGAGTTTCTAATGGAATGTGATAAAGGTTCACAAATCACACCCTCATCATGAACCATGTTACATAACTCTTTCATTCTATATAATTTCTAAATATATCAAAAAAAAATATTTCTTAATGATTCGGTCTTTTCCGAATGTTCTGGTAATTTGACAATTCAAGATCGTGCCATTACAATTCCCTTCTTAGAACATTAACTATGTTCATTTCAAAATCCATACCTACGAATTCTGGACCATTATTCGCTTGACTTGAATTTGGGAAGAGAAATCGAAAGCATGGAGCTCTGAAATATAACGGAGAATATAAAGCCCGATAAAAACACATAAATCACAAACCATGTATATCAATAAGTATTGCAACGTAAAGACACGGGAGAACTAAAAATACTATAAAGCCAAGAGTATAGTAAAAGTGAATAGATTCCTCCGGCGGCAGATGAAAAAGAAGAATGATAGATATGAAAGTTAGGAGTATATCAAGAATCAGAACTGAATGAAGCATTTTCACAATCTTTTGGAAGTATTAAATAAGGAAGAAGATTATAGGAGTGGTGAAAATAAATGAAACGGAAGAGTTAAATTTATAGCGAAATATCAGACATAACAATCGAGGCAGATTATGCATTTAATCAAAGGAAATCTTAATTTTCTTAAATTTCGAAGAATCAAATCTTATTTAGATTATGAAGATTTTCTATTCCTTAAATTCCGGAAATCAATCGTTACTACGTCAAGAGATAGGACGTATCTCTATTCTCCATTACGATAACTTCCCTCATACGCTTCGAGTAATTAGATTGTTTTATCCATATTTTTCAACGGTGATAAAAATTCTATTTATCAACTCATATTCGTCATGAAAACATTTTTATTGTTAGCCATGACGACCTCACTCAAATTTCGGGACGAAATTTCTTTAACGGGGAGGTACTGTGATGACCCGAAAATTTCTGATCAAATTTAAACTTAATCTTTAACGTTTCCGACACGATAAGCAAAGTCTATGAAGTTGAATCTCAAAATCTTGAACTATTCAATTACCCCTCGATTGTTCTCAACGATTCGCGAACAATTATATGTAAATAGATACATATACTATAACTTGAAAATGTAACAAAGTGTTAAGTAACCAATACTGTGCATTAAACATATTGGTTTGATTATCTGATTGATATATTTAAGTATGAAGTTAAAAGATTATGCTAAACGATTGAATTAAAAGATATTTACTGTGTCCCTTAAGGATTATGATATTATTACGGGTCTCTGTTGTAAGGTCCACATTGATTTGCGAAATCATTCATGTTTAACGGTATTCGGAATTAATGGTAAAGTGTTTGTTTAAATAACGTAATTTGGACACATACAATAATAAGGAATATTAACTGTTCGAATTGAATCTATGAATAACTTGCAACGTATATTTAGAACGTGTTTAAGTATATTGAATATATATTTATGAATATATAGCTTCAAGTTATTTGAAAACAATAATAACATTCGGTTATTGATTCAATTGATATTTAGTTATGTTAATTAGAACGTTTGAGAAATGAACGATGACACATAAATGAATTACATGAATTTAAGTTTAAATGTATAAACAATATGCGATATAACAATTTCAAATGATTTTAAAATGTATTTTAATAAATAGCGAGACAATGATTTATAGAAGTAAATGACCAAAACACTCGAAAGTTTAAGATACACTTTGAGTGATATAATTTAGGGATAATTTAAGGCTATATTTTGACAAAGGTACGTGTCCCAAAATATAAATTACCTCAGCGTACGAAGGGACACTCGAAAAACCGGAACTGGGACATAAGTCGAGTGATGACGTACGACTTATCGAAACAAAAATTTCAAGTCAACTATGCACGAGAATATAATATAATATATAATTAATTAATTAATATAAATTATATATATTATATATTAATAAATAAATATGTCGACAAACAAGAAAAGAAAATTTTGTGAGCTGGATCAGAGGGTCATACGATCGTATGGCCTTGAAGCACAAATACCATGCGATCGCATGGGGTACTTTTTCAGGAAAAGTCTTTATAAAGCGATCGAATTCAGTTTTTGTGATATATATTTCTTTCATCTTACACTCCGTATAACTTATTTATATTATTATTTTTATTATTATTATTATTATTATTATTATTATTATTATTATTATTATTATTATTATTATTATTATTATTATTATTAAGATTAATATTATTATTAATCTTATTATTATTAGTATTATTAATATTAATTAGTATTATACATAAAATACTACGACGAGATTATGAGCGTGTCACTTTCAAAATGGTTTTCAAGCGGGATAGAGCTAAGGAAATTATGGGTTATTGCCAAGGAGGTTATGGGTAATGTTCGGGGGTATATTTGTGAATCAAACCTAATGTTTATCATCTCCGTTACGTCTACGTACTTTTCTACAATATTGAATCTCAATACTGATACGTTGAGATCTACGATTATTTGATATTCTGAGTTTCAGTCACATTTTGGTGAACGACTTTATATGCTGCTGAGGTGAGTTTCATTGCTCCCTTTTTAATTGCTTTTGCAATCTATATTTTTGGGCTGAGAATACATGCACTTTATTTTAAACGCAATGGATACAAGTACATACTAAATTCTACACTGAGTTTGAACCGAAAATCCCTTAGCTTTGGTAACTGTTAACTGCCAGTTATAAGAACTGGTGGGCGCGAGTAGTAGTATATGGATCCATAGGGCTTGACATCCCCGTCTGTTCCAGGTATAGAAACCCTATCCTGAACTATAAAACAGACGTATGCTATTTGAGTGTATAGTACATGTTGGTTGCATGTTAAACACAGGGGTACTTATTATATAGACGTTAAAGCTTAGTTACCAGGGTGCTCAATTTCGTAGAATATTTTGATAAACGTTTCGAATGAAACAACTGAAATCTTGTGATCCACCTTTATATACAGATTATGCGAAACACTAAAACTATGAACTCACCAACCTTTGTGTTGACACTTGTTAGCATGTTTATTCTCAGGTTCCCTAGAAGTCTCCCGCTGTTTGCTTATATGCTAGACAAGCTATGTGCATGGAGTCTTACATGATATATTTTTCAAGGAAACGTTGCATTCACCAAATCATCACTATGTATCTTATTTTGACTGCATTGTCAACGGAAGTACTATTGTAAACTATTATTTACGGTGATTGTCTATATGTAGAAATCATCAGATGTCAAAAACCTTTAATTTAAATATTCATTTATGGTGTGCCTTTTCAAAAGAATGCAATGTTTACAAAACGTATCATATAGAGGTCAAATACCTTGCAATGAAATCAATGAATGACGTATTGTCCATATGGATTTGGAGCGATCGTCACATAACCCGATCAAGACATCTAGCCAATATTGTCGCCGTTGATTTTTCTTTAGAATCATCATCTAGTCGAACAAGTACTCCAACTCAAAATTCTGATAATCCATCTTTTGATCCCGATTTCACAATTGAGAACCCGGAGGATATTCAAGGACAATTCCAAGATCCAGAACCACTAATCATTCCTCCTGAACCACAAACCGTTAAATCAGATTCTTCTAGTGATTCGGATTCAACAAATTCAAAAATGGAAATAACAGAACCTCAAAGTATGGAAGACCGAATGAGAGCCATACGCACGGGCCAAGGTCATGCCATTAATCAGCCAGATGTTAGAGCATCAGATTTTGAAATCAAAGGACAAATCCTTCACATGATCACTAATCAGTGCCAATTTGGTGGTACAACAAAAGAAGATCCAAACGAACATCTTCGAACTTTTAATAGGATTTGTAATCTATTTAAAATCCGAGAAGTTGAGGATGAAACTATTTATCTTATGTTGTTCCCATGGACTTTAAAATGAGAAGCCAAAGATTGGTTAGAATCGTTACCTGAAGGAGCGATTGATACATGGGATGTTTTAGTTGAGAAATTTCTTCAAAGATTCTTTCCGGCATCTAAAGCCGTGAGACTTCAAGAAGAAATTGCCACGTTTGTACAAAAGCCAAATGAAACGTTATATGAGGCGTGGACAAGATTCGGAAGGATGTTGAGAGGATGTCCTCAACACGGATTAGATACTTTTCAGATAGTACAAATCTTCTATAAAGGCGTAGACATCGTCACACGAAAAGACATCGACACAGCAGCTGGTGGTTCCATTATGAAGAAAACCGCAACTGAAGCTCACAAGATAATTGATAACACAGCATCCCACTCTCATGAGTGGCACCAAGAAAAAGATATATATCGTTCATCTAAAGCGGCTAGAGCCGATTCTAGCCATGACTTTGATTCCGTTTCCTCAAAAATAGATGCTTTCGAGAGACGAAAGGAAAGATGAATAAAGATATTCACGCAATACGAATCAGTTGTGAGCAATGCGGTGGACCACACTTAACGAAAGATTGTAATGTTGAACAAACGATGGAACAGCGTGAGAATGTTTCCTACATGAACCAAAGGCCGGGAAATAATTATCAAAATAATTATCAACCGCCAAGGCTAAACTTCAATCGAAATCAAAACATTCTTTACAATCCAAATGGACCTAACAATAACTCGTATAACCAACAAGGTCCGAATAACCAACCAACTCAAAACAACACTTTCAATCAACAAAGACCTAGCTTGTATAAACCACCACAACAAACCGAAGAGAAAAAATCAAATCTGGAAGAAGTGGTATTTAAGCTAGTTGAATCTCAAACACAATTTATTGAAACTCAAGCCCAAACGAATGAGAGGTTTGATCAGTCATTTAGAACTCAACAAGCTTCCATTTTAAATCTAGAAAAACAAGTAGGTACTCTTGTTAGATTGATGAGTGAAAGGGAACAAGGAAAGCTACCGAGTAATACTGAAGTAAATCCTCGGAATGAAAATATTAACATGGTTTCAACGAATTCTGAAAAACCAGCACCAGAAGATGGGAAGGTTTTAGATGTGAATAACAATGAAGAAGTTACACCACCACCACCCAAGCATGTAAAGCCAGTGGTGGCACCATACAAACCACCCATCCCGTTTCCAAGAAAAGAAGTTGAGTATGAGCAAGTGATAGGTAATAAAGTTTGTGATACCTTTGGAAAAAAGAAGAAGAAGAAGAAGAATAAGAAAGTGCAAGAAACAAAAACCGTAGAAGTAAACCCGGTGAAGACAGTTCCACCAAAACCTCCACCTAGGGTAGGTGATCCGGGTGAATTTATTGTTCCTTGTCTACTTAGTGACTGTGTCATGTATGATGCACTAGCAGATTTAGGTGCAAGTGTGAGTGTTATGCCTCTTTCATTATATAAGAGATTAGGAGTAGGTGAGTTAACTCCAACGGAAATGAGTGTTCGACTCTTTGATCAAACCATTAAGCACCCAGTTGGAATTGCTGACAACCTACCCGTTCAAGTAGGTAATTTAACCTTTCTAGTCAAATTCATTGTCATTGACATAGAAGAGGACCAATCGGTAATTTAACCTTTCTAGTCGAATTCATTGTCTACCGGGGCGTTATTTGATGTAAGAAAGGGTAGAATGACACTTAGTAATGATGAGAAATTGATCACCTTTATGATTTGAAAGTCTAAATCTCCACCAACCAAAACCGTTAAACCAACAAAAACGATTGGTAAGAACCATGTTGTTTTACCAACTCCAACGGTAGTGCTTAACAATAATAAAATGCCTAAGTATGGGAAAAATGAAGTAACACCTAATGATGACATGATAACAAAGAACCCCGTTGTTGATACGAAATTAAATGACCCCCTTATTAACAGTTCAATGAAGAAACTTTATAAACGGATTCGCGATGCTAGAACCAAGGGGAACTTTAAGTTATGTAACCGGTTAGTGTCCAATCTATCGCCTAAAGAAAAGGCGAAACTAGTTGAATTTATGGATATTACACAGGAATCCGACCAATGGCTTAAAGCAAAAGTCAGAGTTATGCAAGTTGATTATGGTCCAAGAGAAATTGATGATGAAGTTAATCACAATTTCAACACCACAGCTACCTAAGTGTGGGGAGATTCAAATGTTCTAAGAAAAAAATGTTGTATAATGTTAGTTGTTATGTTCTCGTGTAGTTCCGAGAATGGAATCCGATTGGTCTTTTTCGCTAGCAGACACTAAAGAACTAGTTTTCTCCCTCCATTCTGAATTTTTTTTTTTTGTTTTATAGGTTTTGTATGAAATTAATATGCTTTTTAAATTTAAGTTTTGTGTAAATTTAAAAACAAAAATTTACTTTATTTCATTAAGTTAAATATATGATTTTTAAAATTCGTCGTGAGTTGAAGATTAGGTCGTTGAACCGAAATTGCTTTACCCGAGGGCGGGACGAGAAATTTTATTATCATTATTTTTAATCTTATTGATTTAAAGTATGCCAAAAAAAAATCCAATATGTTTGGAAACTTTGGTAAAATTTAATCATTTTTCTACGCTACTCACCCTCAATAATTTAAATTGCTACTGATTTCTTGCAAATGAGGGAATTGCAAGATCTTAAGTGTGGGAAGGGGTTAAATTCTTTTGGATTTTTAAAATTTTAATTTAAACACTTGGTTACCAAATACTAGTAACGCAGTAGTTGTATTAGAATCTAGTGCCCTCTGATAATAAAGAACAGCCCTAGTCTTATATACTGACTACCCACTTCTAGTAAAAATTTTTAAAAAAATTTCAACTAAATGAATTCAAAATCATGTTTATACATATTTATGAACGATAAAACTAGGTGTTAACACCGAAATTATTGTTACCTCGGAAAGGACATAAATTGAGAAATAACCCAAAATATTAGAATTCATTTAAGAATGGAATAGAGGAGAATAAAAAGGCAAAGAAAGAAAAATAAAAGCCAAGTGTGGGAAAAATTTACCAAGATATTTAGAACATATATCACATATTTTTGTACAAATAATTGAAGATACTTTTGTTTTGAACAATAATAATCAGTTTTACCCGATTTATTGTAATAATTTTTAAAGAAAGATGGATCTACACGATGAATCAATTCCATCATTTAAAGGAAGTAAAGTCTTTTGAAAAAGACATGCGCTTCTTGATTTAGGTCAAGAAGTTGTCGTCCAGACCAGCTGTAGGTTGACGAAAAATCTAGAAAAGTCATCACTAAAATCAGCAGGAAATTCACGCACCTCAGCATCAAACAGGGTCGCCAAGTGGTCAGATTTATCCTAACCATGAGAAGGATTTATCTCGTACAATGGGGGGCACCGTGCAAATTAGCTTGATAAGACTAATGAATCAGATCCCCAGAAAGGATAATCTCCTTAAAGATTAAAAATCAGCTTTTAAGCCTGATACTACTCAATCCTTGAGATTGACCTTAAAGATTGAGAATTACAAACTCATGGAATTCGATGATATCTAAACTCGAGCTTGAACGAGAAAATATTTTGATCAAATTAAAACCGATTTGTTTTCTGAAAACCTATTTTCAATGCGTTCATTATCATTGAACGTAAAATCCTAAGAATTCACCGGAATTCATTAGGTCACCTGAACCAAATCGGGTGTCAACCGTAAGAACGGTGGTTGCATAGCATGGTCGAAGACAGGACCTTGTGCCAGACCGAAAAACTATAGGGTGATCTTTACTATTGCTCCTGCAAAGGATAGTAATTGCATCCGACACGATATAGACCATAATTAAAAGCATGTCACGGGACATTGCCTTAACAGTTGCTTGTTTAATGCTTTCTTTTATAACCGGATGGTAGTTTACCGAAAGGTAATATACAGAGCAAGTATACTGGACGTGTTGCTTTCCTAATACAAGGTTAGCAAGTGGGTGACACAAAACCGCAAGTATTGAACTAAAATTTTCAAATCTGAAACCCACCAAACCCACAAAAATATTTTGCAAACACCGGTGAAGGGTTATTTCGAAAAACTTATCTAGGGTAAAAACTAGAATGAATTTTCAAAAGATCAAATGTTTTCATAAAGATCCAATTTCCTTATGGATCTAAATTTTCATAGTCATGTGGGACTGTAAACCACATCGTTACTATCATTGTTCATACCGCCGTATCAAAATCACTGATGTATAAAGTGTGAGAATAAAAAAAGTAATTCGAGTGAAGTGTGATTTTATTTCAAGTTCTGTATTGCTTGAGGACAAGCAACGTTCAAGTGTGGGGATATTTGATAGTGCTCCAAATGAACATATATTTAGTAGCAATATCCTTCCAATATGTAAAGTTTTCAGTTGCAATTGTTCCATTTTCAAGTAATATTCGTTTAAATAAATAAGTGCGAAGACAAAAGGCAAAAACGAAGATTTGAAGACGCAAACGTCCAAAAAGATCAAATGTACAAGATACAATTCAAGTGGTTCAATTTATTGATAAAAAACGTCTAAAAATGACAAGAGTACAAGTTACGAAACACAAAGTATAAGATATCTACGCGCGACGCAACCAAGACATGAACCAACTATCAACGCGCGACGCAACGGAGCTAAAATTTCAAATCAACTATGCGCATAAATATAATATAATATATAATTAATTATATAAATTATATATATATATATATATATATTATATTTATATATTAAACGTCGACAAGCTAGGATCCAAAATTAGATGAGCTGGAAAACTGACCTCCGCACTCGCGGAGCTTTGAAGACCAATACCTCCGCACTCGCGGAGCACACTATTTTAGAAATGGCCTATAAAAGGCCGAGCCCTCTGCCGAATCCATGGCACCATATCTATCTATCTCTCTCAATTTATATATTTATATTATAATTTTAATTTTAATTTAAGATTAATAATAAATTATGGTTTAGTTGGGTTATTGTAAGAATGTTTTACGGGTTTTAAGTCGGAACTCTGTCCGTGTAACGCTACGCGATAAATAATCACTGTAAGCTATGTTTTTTCTTTTTAAATTAATGTCTCGTAACTAAGTTATTATTATGCTTATTTGAGCCAAAGTAATCGTGATGTTGGACTAAAAAATTAAGATTGGGTTATTAAACTTTGTACCATAATTAGGGTATGGACAAAAGACCGACACTTGTGGACATTGGACCATGGACCATTAATAGATGGGGGGTATTGTCTAATCGAATGACAATTCTTTGGAGCCTGTTGAACCTATCTTCAAATTAGTTAATCTAATAATTGTTAAATGATCATGCATGTCCTATTTAGTGAGGTTTATACGACATCTTTTACAAATCATTTAATTTAATCAATTGGATTGGGTATTTTATTATTCATTATGGCCAAGTGAATAAATTAATGTATCATGGACTAATTAAAACAGGGGTGGATTACATTCAAGGGTAATTGGTGTAATTGTTAACAAAGTATTAAAACCTTGGATTACACAGTCGAAAACCTGGTGTATTCATTAAACAAAGTATTAAGACCTTGTTACAGTTCGAATCCCTAATTAGTTGGACTATTTGACTTCGGGTATAAGGTTAAATTTGCCGAGCATTTTATAATTATGACCGATGGACTATTATGGACAAAAACCAGATAGGTATCAAATAAACCAGGACAAAGGACAATTAACCCAGGACAATTAATTAAAATCAACATGTCAAACATCATTATTACGAAAGTTTAAATAAGCATAATTGTTTTATTGTATTCCTCATCGTACTTATAATAATAATAATACTACTTATATATATATATATATATATATATATATATATATATATATATATATATAGTTCTATAAAAATATAGTACGTTTTCAAGTAGCTCACTGTGGAACGAACCGGACTTACTAAAAACTACACTACTCTACGATTAGGTACACTGCCTATAGTGTTGTAGCAAGGTTTAGGTATATCCCATCCGTAAATTAATAAAACTTGTGTAATATTTTGTCGTATTTCGCGTACCACCTCGCACATCATCAGATACCAACTGAAAGGACCTGTTCATATACAATATAAACGATTCACAATAGTTGATTACATCGCTAGGTATTTGACCTCTATATGATACATTTTACAAACATTACATTCGTTTTTAAAAGATAAACTTTCTTTACATCGAAAGTTGACGTCATGCATACCATTTCATAATTCATCCAACTATAATTGACTTAATAATAACCTTGATGAACTCAACGACTCGAATGCAACGTCTTTCAAAATATGCTATGAATGACTCCAAGTAATATCCTTAAAATGAGCTAATGCACAGCGGAAGATTTCTTTTATACCTGAGAATAAACATGCTTTCAAGTGTCAACCAAAAGGTTGGTGAGTTCATAGGTTTATTGTAAACAATAAAATTCATCATTTTAATAGACCACAAGATTTAATATTCCCATTTCCCATAAACATCATGCATAAAATTCATTCATATGGATTGAACACCTAGTAATAGACCTTAACAAGTTGCATATAGAATATCCTCATCATTCCGGGACAACTTCGAACATGATAAATTTTCCATCATTCCGGAAAAACTTCGGACATGATAAATTCGCCATCATTCCGGGAAAACTTTGGACATGATAAATAGGGCATATTTGATTTCGATAATTCAACCATAGAATGTAGTTTCGATTACTTGTATCTATTTCATAAAACATTTATAAAAGTATTTCATGTATTCGCAGTTCAAAAATATATTTCAAAAGCATTTAATAAAGCATTTGTAAAAACAGCGCATGTATTCTCAGTCCCAAAAATATAAAGAGTAAAAGGGAATCAAATGAACTCACTATACTGTATTTTGTAGTAAAAATACACATGACGAAACTGAACAATGCAGGGTTGACCTCGGATTCACGAACCTATATCATTTGTATATATATTAAAACATATACTTATAATCGAATAAATTTATATATTGTTATTAGTAATATATTTTTTTTATCTTATTACTTATGTGTTTCTTTATTTAATTTAATATATTTATTTTATATTTATTTTGAATAAATATTAATATAGTTAAATTAAATAAATTTTTATATGAAGATCTTTTGTTTGTGAAATTAATAATTTTGATAATACTAGTATTAGTAAAAAAAATATTGATATTATACATAAATAATGATAAAAGTGATAGTTTTAATAAAATGATAACTTTGAAGATTTTTAGTTATAATGATACTTCTAATAGAAAGATTTAATAGTGATAATGATACTAACATTGGTGATAAATATAATAAATTATTTTATGATAGTAATAATAAAACTAATAATACTTGGGCTAAATTCGATTGCTTTCTTCCGGAGAATCTATGGCAACGTGAGACAACAATCCCTACATTCTCATTCTCAAGATTCAAGGCTATTCTTTTCACACTATTGGCAAATTCAACCATTTCCCCCAGCTTGAATCTCGTTCAACCCATAAATGTTAATACTTAGTGATAACAATAATAATAATACTAATTATTCTAATAATCATATTCTAATATTAGTTATAATAACGATGATTTTATTAATCATTATTATACTAATGCTAATAATAATAATGGTAATACTAATAATAATAGTAGTGATAGTAGTAGTAGTAATAATAATAATAATAATAATAATAATAATAATAATAATAATAATAATAATAATAATAATAATAATAATAATAATAATAATAATAATAATAATAATAATAATAATAATAATAATAATAATAATAATAATAATAATAATAATACTTATGTTACTAATAATAACAATAATAATGCTTATACTAGTAGTAAAATAATAACATTTATATTTTTAGGTGATAATAATAATATTAATAATAACATTAATAATAATAATAATAATAATAATAATAATAATAGTACTAAAAGTGGTACTAATGCTAATATTAATTATAGTATTTATGTTCTCATAATAATACATATATTAGTCATTAAAATAATTATAATATTAAAAATGATAATAATAACAATATTCTTATTTATAACTATAATCATAATAATAATAATGATAACTAATATTGTATGACAAAATTTATAATAATAATTACATTAGTAATGTTAGTAATAATAATAATGGTTTTAATACTTATAACTCTGATAGTACTAATAAGTGTTATAATACTAATAATAACAATAATAATAATTATTGTAATACAATAATATAATAATAATAATAATAATAACAATTAGTTGATAAGTGAGCTACCTTTAAAGGCTCAAAAAATACTAAACTGCCCAAGCCGGGACTCGAACCCGCGACCTCCCGCTAACCCGAAAACCCATCATACCATTCCTCTGTCCGTTCATATCTGACTATACCCAAATCCTAAATTTATTAAAACTCATTTTCTGTATCCCTTACTCTTCTTCTTTCTCGCGATAAAAAATGTCTCTGCTCTCTTCTGCTTAATAAAATCAACTGCCGTGATTTTTGGTTGATAATTTATAGAGATGATTGAAGAATTAACTGGTTTAGTGTAGAGGATTATGAGGGGATCGAATGGATTTGCAGGGTTGAAGTGTTTCTTGGTATCACGAGTATAATAGCAGGTAGGAGGAAGAAATAATAAAAAAATTAAAACAGAATATGACATCTAATAATGTTACGCGTGATTTATCTGCTCCTATATATATTGTTTTAATTTTTAATAGATAATAATTATATTAATAATATTAATATTGATATTATTATTAATAATAATAAACATACTAATAATAATAATAATAATATTATCAAAATAAACTCAATAATAAGACCAATAATAAAAGTAATAATGATAATAATAATTTTAGTAATTATAATACATTAATTGCATCAAATTTTATATATAACTATCATATACTGTAATATTAATAATACGGATATTAATATTAATTTTAATATTAATATTAATATTACTAATAAGAATGAAATAATAATAATAATAATAATATTAGTATACAACTATATTTTTAACTTGTATCATATTTAATATATTAATATAATATTTTGTATGATATGACTCTTTTGAATATTTAATATTTATACATTATATTAGATATATTACAACATACATATAATATTAATCATGTATAGAAATCATATATGTTTATATATAGATTTACTTAATAACAACATTATTATCTTGCATATTATTTTATATATTTGATTCTAATGTATCAGTTATATTTTATTATTTCCAATTTTTATATATACTTTTGTTGTATTATATTATATATATGTATATATCTATACACATTTATTTACATACAATGGTTCGTGAATCGTCAGAACTGGTCAAAGGTCAAATGCATTCATAAAGGATCGTTCAAACATTTTGGAACTCGGTTTAATAGACTTTGCTTATCGTGTCGAAATCTTATAAAGACTAGGTTTAAATTTGATCGGAAATTTCTGGGTCGTCACACTATTAACAAGGATCGGATCAATACTGTAGTGATTACCCTATTATGGGTTCTCTGGCATTTTAGAAATGGAATAGTTTTCAATGATTCTTTTTGTAATAGAAGTAATTTGTTCCATACTGTTAGATCATATTCTTTTTGTTGGATTAAAAATAGAGGCCTAATTGGAACTTATAGTTATCTATGCCGTTGTAATATCCCTTAACGCCTTGCTAAGGATCATTTTCTAATTATATTCCATTTTTTCCGTTAAAAAAAAAAGCTCAAGTAGCAATGAGCGGTGACATTATGCATAAAAAATAATGTCAGGATTTTAGACTCTTCTTCCAGCTCTTCCTCCTTATAGTTATTAGAGTGCTCTTATCCATTGGGTCTTGAGTCCCATCCAACCAATCGTCCAGGAGGGCGCTGTTGGAAACGGTGCGCCCAGGTGGCCGCTCAGCCAACCACCCTCCTTCTCATCTCTCTTTCAGTCGTCCTGTGACATTTATGTGGACGAACAATTTGATCAATGGACTGTTAATAAGAAAAAAAAGTAAAAAAAAAAATATGCAACGGCTACATACAACGGCTACTTCCATTTTTTTAAATTTATTTTTTCCCACATTTTATTCACACATCTACTCAATATCTCACCATTTCACATTCATTTTACATTTCAATCTCAAATCCACTTTCTTTTTAAATGAGTTGCAAAAAACCTTCAAAAAAAAGAAAAATCCAAACAAAGATCGAAAGTTCAAGATAGAAACACAGTCGAGCGAGATATGTTGCAATCCTTACTTGACTCTATGTGACAACCCGGAAATTTCCGACCAAATTTAAACTTTATCTTTACATTATTCCGACACGATAAGCAAAGTTTGTTAAGTTAAATCTCAAGAATTTTAAACTGTGTTCATACATTTATTTAACCTCGACCAAATTCCAATGATTCACGAACCATTATATAAACGGATATGATTATATATGTATATGTGTATATATTATAACTTGACAATGTTATCAAAGTATTAGATGTATAATACTTTACATGAACGTATTTGTTTTAAAATATATTTAAAATAATTATCGACGGAAATCAAAAGATAATATCATATGATTGAAATATCAGATACATTGAATTATGATTACGAGTCTATGTTGAGAGGTCCACAATGATTTAAGAAATCTTCCCATTTTAATGATATTCGTAAGATGGTAATGTAATTTACAAGTAAGAAAAAATATGTCAATTAACGAGAGTTAGACGAATATTAGTGGAAGGCTAAGTTACATAGTAATCAATTGAAGTAGTTTTCAAATGTATGAAAACGCTTTTCGATATAATAGAACTTGATTATTTAAAATGTCTTTGATTAAATAAACGTAAGTTAGAATATTGGTTATTAAACATATAGATAACTTGCAAAGTGTATTTAAAACGTGTTCATTAAATATATATGTTTTCAAATTAGTTAAGTACACGATAGTAACACTCGCTTAGTGATGCGATTGATATTTAAAACATTAGTACATAAATAAATTGTATCTATTTAAGTTTTAAAATGAAAATGTTGCGTGTTATAATATTTTTCTAAACGATTTTAAAACAAACTTTAAAATATAATTAGTTTTGAAAAGCTAAATATTATATTATTAAATAAATATTTCAACTACATACAATACGTACAAATTTATATTTTTAATGAATAAATGAATATATATATATATATATATATATGTATATATATGTATATATATGTATATATGTATATATATATATATATATGTATATATGTATATATATATATATATATATGTATATATGCATATATATATGTATATATGCATATATATATGTATATATGTATATATATATGTATATATATATATATGTATCTATGTATATATATATGTATGTATATGTATATATATATGTATGTATATATATATATATATGTATGTATATATATATATATATATATATATATATATATATTTTTTCGAAGTGGTAGATATAATATTAACTTGGTCATAAAAATGTTTGATTTAAAATATACATTTTGACAAACAACGAAACATTGATTTATAGAAGCAAATGACCACAACACTCAAATAAAGAGATTATACTTTAAATAATATAGTCTATCGATGTTTAAGTCTAATTATTAATAAAGGTACACGTCGCGTAACGTATAGTGCGAGTTTCTTAAACGTACGAAAATGTGTTCGAGAAACCGAAACCGGATCATAAGTCGAGTGACAACGTACGAGTCATTGGAACAAAAATTACATTTTTACCATGCACATAAATTTAATATAATATATAAATAATTATATAAATTAAATATAAAATATATAATAATATTAAAAGAGTGTCGGCAGCCCTTAAATCATGGATGTGAGCTGGAAAAGATGGCCATGCGATCACATGGCCAAACCACCTCAAAACCATGCGATCGCATGGTGAGGGTTGGTGGCTCAACTCCTTAAAACTTGATCGATATTTGGCCGAGTTCATTTCATTCTCTATCTCGTATCTCCCTCTGCTCTCTAATATATATTTATATCATAAAATTATTATTATTATTATTATTATTATTATTATTATTATTATTATTATTATTATTATTATTATTATTATTATTATTATTATTATTAAGATTAATATTATTATTAATCTTAATTAGTAGTATTATTATTATTACACTTAAAATACTACGACGAGGTCATACGCGTGTTATTTCAAAACTGGTTTTTCAAATAGGATAGGACTAAGAAAATTATGGGTTATAGCTATGGATGTTATGGGTAATGTTCGTGGGTATGCTCATGAGGTCAAACTAGTGTTTATCATATCCGTTGCATCTACGTACCTGATAATGCTAAAAACGAACAT
Organism: Rutidosis leptorrhynchoides; assembly: GCF_046630445.1. Classification (NCBI taxonomy): domain Eukaryota; kingdom Viridiplantae; phylum Streptophyta; class Magnoliopsida; order Asterales; family Asteraceae; genus Rutidosis; species Rutidosis leptorrhynchoides. Next base: position 345,252,538 of record NC_092337.1, read on the forward strand.
ATATTTCATAGCATTATTCCTCAAGAAAGACAAGCTTTTAGTTGCAATTGTTCTATTTACAAGTGATATTCGTTTAAATAATAAAAGGTGAAGACAAAAGACAGATTCGACGAATTAAAGACGCAAACGACCTAAAAGCTCAAAAGTACAAAATACAATCAAAGAGGTTCAAATTATTGATGAGAAACGTCTAAAAATGACAAGAGTACAAGTTGCGGAACGCAAAGTACAAGATATTAAATTATACGAAAGGACGTTTGAAAATCCGGAACCGGGACCGGAGTCAACTCTCAACGCTCGATGCAACGGACTAAAAATTACAAGTCAACTATGCACATAAATATAATATAATATTTAAATAATTCTTATAATTATTTAAATTATTATATTATTTATAAAACCGTCGGCAGAAGAAAACAACCAAAAATGAGCCTCCCCAGCTGGCCATGCGATCGCATGGCCTGGAAGGCATAAATCCATGCGATCGCATGAGCCCCAGTTCCAGCCCACATGCCTATAAAAATCGAGCTTTGGTGCACCAAAAATCATATCCATCTTTCTCTTTTCTCTCATATATACGTAAAACATATATATATATATATTTATAATTTATATTTTAATTTTAATTATAATTCTAATAATAAGGGTATGTTAGCGAATGTTGTAAGGGTGTAAGTCGAAATTCTGTCCGTGTAACGCTACGCTATTTTTAATCATTGTAAGTTATGTTCAACCTTTTTACATTAATGTCTCGTAGCTAAGTTATTATTATGCTTATTTAAAACGAAGTAATCATGATGTTGGGCTAATTACTAAAATTGGGTAATTGGGCTTTGTACCATAATTGGGGTTTGGACAAAAGAACGACACTTGTGGAAATTAGACTATGGGCTATTAATGGGCTTTATATTTGTTTAACTAAATGATAGTTTGTTAATGTTAATATAAAGATTTACAATTGGGCGTCCCTATAAATTACCATATACACTCAATCGGACACGATGGGCGGGGTATTTATATGTACACATAATCGTTCATTTAACCGGACACGGGAATGGATTAATAGCCACTAGAATAATTAAAACAGGGGTGAAATTATGTACAAAGGACACTTGGTATAATTGATAACAAAATATTAAAACCTTGGGTTACACTCAGTCGACATCCTGGGGTAATTATTAAACAAAGTATTAAAATCTTGTTACAGTTTAAATCCCCAAATAGTTGGAATATTTAACTTCGGGTATAAGGATAATTTGACGAGGACACTCGCACTTTATATTTATGACTGATGGACTGTTATGGACAAAAACCAGACGGACATATTAAATAATCCAAGACAAAGGACAATTAACCCATGGGCATAAAACTAAAATCAACACGTCAAACATCATGATTACAGAAGTTTAAATAAGCATAATTCTTTTATTTCATATTTAATTTCCTTTATTTTATATTTAATTGCACTTCTAATTATCGCATTTTTATTATTATTGTATTTAATTGCACTTTTAATTATCGTACTTTTTAATTATCGCAAGTTTATTTTATCGCACTCTTATTATTCGCAATTTCATTATCGTTATTTACTTTACGCTTTAATTTAAGTCTTGTATTTATTTTTAATATTTTACATTTGGTTTTAACTGCGACTAAAGTTTTAAAATCGACAAATCGGTCATTAAACGGTAAAAACCCCCCTTTATAATAATAATATTACTTATATATATATATTTGTATTTTTATAAAAGTAAACTAATATAGCGTTAAGCTTTGTTTAAAGATTTCCCTGTGGAACGAACCGGACTTACTAAAAACTACACTACTTTACGATTAGGTACACTGCCTATAAGTGTTGTAGCAAGGTTTAAGTATATCCATTCTATAAATAAATAAATATCTTGTGTAAAATTGTATCGTATTTAATAGTATTTCCTGCTAAAATTAATAACTATTTTATATACACCCCGCTGAACATCAAGTATTTTTGGCGCCGCTGCCGGGGAACTCTTAAACGCCGGAAGCGCAACGCTAATATAAAAAAAAAAAAGATTTTTAGTTTACTTTTATTAAAATTCATTTTTATAAAAAAAAATACGTTTTAAATATTCGAAAATATAAAAAGAAAAACAAAAATATAAATATTTTTAGGAGTTTGATAAATATTTAAGTTTTATAAAGTTTCTTTAGTTTGTAAAAATATAAGTTTTATTTAATTTATTTTATAAATATATTTTAAAACCGAAAAAAAAAATAATTATATATAAATCTATTTTTTTAGATTGTTATTTATAAAATCATAAAGTATTTTATTTTTATCTTAGTTTTTTAGATAAGTTTTATTTAATTTATATAAATACTTTTTATAAATATTAAAACAGAAATTTAAAAAAAAGTAGTAAAAAAAAACCACTCGGCCCGATCACTGTTGCAGCCCAAAGTGTGGCCCGAATTCGCAAGCCATGCGATCGCATGGTAAAACAACTAACACCTCATGCGATCGCATGAGGTGAGTTGACAGGTCTGGTAACCTAGTCCGACCAGTTTAGGGTTTAAATTAATTATAATTATTATTAATTAACCCTAATTAGGGTATTGTTATTTTATTATTTAGTTTATTTTGTATTTTTTAGTTTTAATTAATTTTATTTTGTTTTAATAAATTATAAAATTGATACTTTTATAAAATAATATAAAAATAATATTTTTATAAAAAAAAAATTGTACTTTTTACAACTTTTTGTATATTTTTATATTTTTTCCTTTTTAATCGTTTTAGCGTAACTTTTGTATTTTTAGCTCATATTTAGTTTTAATTCATAGTTTTTGCCATAGTTATTTTTACTTCTAGATTTTTAGGCTTTGCCGTAAAATCCCTTAAGTGCTTTTTCTTTAGACTAAGATTTAGGTACTCTAGAATTTTGCGACGCCTTTTTTAGTTTTAGTTTCTTTTTAAGATATTTCCATTTGGGATTTAGTTTTTCCTGTAAGCTTTAATATTTTTAGACACCTTTTACTATGTATCAATTATCATTCCAATTAGTAATTTCAATTTGCGATTATAATTTTAAGTTAGTTGTAGTAATAAGGTTAGGTTAGTCAAGTATTTTTAATTTTTATAAGTTTCTTTTATTTTCCCGTCACCTTTTATTTTTCAACCATTTTTCTTTTTCGACCTTTTTCGACGAACTCTTTTTCTTTCTTATTTCTCGCTATTCTAGTTTTAGGACATAGATTTTTATTCTACTTCTTATCTAAATTTCTTAAAATTACGAAAATTTATTTTAAGTGGTTAAATTGATAGACATCAAAATTTTCTGGTTCGTAGTAATAGTTGGATTTGTACGTGGACCGGGTTATTGGAGCCAAACAGTCCTCAATTATATTGAGACCAAACGAATCTTGCCCCTCTGCTGCATCTTTTGGCTATTCGAAACGTGGGCAAAATCAGAAAAGTCTATTGATTGGATAACTTATTATAATTTTTCTTTCCTTTTTAAAACTAATAGGATATTCAGTGAATGCACCGAGCAAGACGTTCACCACCTTTTGTACGTTCACCACCTGTAACTAGATCAAGACATTTAGCAAATATAACCGTCGTTGATTTCTCTTTAGAATCGTCATCCAGTCGACCAAGTACTTCAGTTCAAATTTCCGATAATCCATTTTTTGAACCCGACCTCACAATTGAGAATCCGGAAAATATTCAGGAACGGTTCGTAGATCCTGAACCACTAAATTTTCCTCCGGAACCACCAATCATTCAAACAGAGATTGTTGAGGAACGAACCATTAAATCAGAATCATCTAGTGATACCGATTCAACAAATTCAATCATGGAAAATCTAGAACCTTTAAGTATGGAAGACCGAATGAGAGCTAAACGCACTGGCCAAGGTCACGCAATAACTCATCCAAACGTTAATGTGCCAGATTATGAAATCAAAGGACAAATTCTACACATGGTGACTAATCAATGCCAATTTAGTGGTGCGCCGAAGGAAGATCCTAATGAACATCTACGTACCTTTAATAGGATCTGCACACTATTTAAAATCCGAGAAGTGGAGGATGAACAGATATATCTCATGTTATTTCCCTGGACTTTAAAGGGAGAAGCCAAAGATTGGTTGGAATCGTTACCTGAAGGGGCGATTGATACATGGGATGTTTTAGTTGACAAATTTCTTAAACAATTCTTTCCTGCATCTAAAGCCGTAAGACTTCAAGCAGAAATTGTTACGTTTACACAGAAGCCAAATGAAACTCTATTTGAGGCATGGACAAGATATGGAAAGTTGTTAAGAGGATGTCCGCAACATGGTTTAGACACCTGTCAAATAGTACAAATATTCTACCAAGGATGCGACATCACTACAAGGAAAGACATAGATATAGCAGCTGGTGGTTCTATTATGAAGAAAACCGAAACTGATGCTTACAAAATTATTGATAATACTGCTTCCCACTCACATGAGTGGCACCAAGAAAAAGATATCATTAGATCATCTAAAGCAGCTAGAGCCGATTCTAGCCATGACTTAGATTCCATTTCCGCAAAGATAGATGATGTGGAGAGACGAATGGAAAAGATGACTAAGGATATTCACTCAATACGAATTAGTTGTGAGCAGTGTGGAGGACCACATTTGACAAAAGATTGTCTCAGTATTGAATTAACAATGGAACAAAGAGAGAATATTTCATACATAAACCAAAGGCCTGGAAATAATTATCAGAATAATTATCAACCGCCAAGACCAATTTACAATCAAAACAAGAATTATAACAGAAATATTCCATACAACAACCAACAAGGTCCTAGCAATCAACAAGTATCCAATAATACTTACAATCAGCAAAGACCAAATTTTCAAAACAAACCACCACAACAAACCGATGATAAAAAGCCGAATTTAGAAGATATGATGACGAAGCTAGTTGAAAATCAAACGTAGTTTTTCACATCTCAAAAACAAACTAATGAACAAAATGCTCAAGCATTTAGAAATCAATAAGCTTCTATTCAAAATCTGGAACAAGAAGTAAGTAACCTAGCAAGGTTAATAGGTGAAAGAAAACCGGGAAGTCTACCTAGTGATACAAATGCTAACCCCCGGAATGAAACAGCTAAATCCATTACCACAAGAAGTGGTACAACACTTAAACCACCGGAAATACCTGTAACTTCTGATAAAGCTATTCCTACTCCACAAGAACCACAACCTGATCAAGATAAGGAAAAAGAACTGGTAGTTGGAAAGGTTAATGAAGATAACATAGTTAAGGATAAACCTTATGTTAAACCATACCAACCACCACTTCCTTACCCGAGTAAAATGAAGAAAGAGAAACTTGAAGCCGAGCAATCCAAATTTTTGGATATGTTTAAACAGATAAATGTAAATCTTCCTTTCATTGATGTGATTTCAGGAATGCCTAGATATGCTAAATTCTTGAAAGATCTAATTTCAAATATAAAGAAAATGGAAGAACTCTCGGCTGTTACTATGAATGCTAATTGTTCAGCAGTACTGTTGAATAAGATACCAGAAAAACTATCTGATCCAGGAAGTTTCATAATTCCATGTTTTCTGGGTAGTCTTAGTTCAATAGAAGCATTGGCAGACTTAGGTGCTAGTATAAATCTAATGCCGTATTCACTATACGCTAAACTAGACCTTGGAGAATTGAAACCAACCAGAATAAGCATACAACTAGCTGATAGATCAATAAAATATCCTAGAGGGATAATGGAGAACATGCTAGTTAAAGTTGGTAATTTAGTATTTCCAATAGATTTTGTTGTTTTGGACATGGAAAAAGATTCTCAAGTTCCTCTCATATTGGGAAGACCATTATTAAACACGGCTAAAGCAATGATAGACGTGTTCGGTAAGAAATTGACCCTAAGTATAGAGGATGAGAGTGTTACCTTTTCAGTTGATAGAGCAATGCAACAACCGCAATCTGCAGATGATACATGTTATTATATTCAAACTATAGATGCACTGCAGAATTATTAGAAGAATTCCCAGAATTACAAGGAACAGGAGAATGTTCTTTAGGAAAAGGAACAGAACAAATTGATGAAGCTGAAATGTTAGCTACACTTATAGCTAATGGATATGAACCAACAACAGAAGAAATTCAAATGCTAAAAGAAGAAGACAGATATCGATACAAATCATCGATAGAAGAACCTCCGAAATTAGAGTTAAAGCCACTTCAAAACCATTTGGAATACGCTTATTTACATGGTGAATCTGAATTACCTGTAATAATATCGTCTTCTCTTACTGAAAATGAGAAATCACAACTCATTTCTGTGTTGAAAGCCCATAAACCAGCCATTGCATGGAAGATTCATGATATTAAAGGAATAAGTCCTTCATATTGCACACATAAAATCCTTATGGAAGAAGGTCATAAAACGTATGTGCAACGCCAACGAAGACTAAATCCTAATATGCAAGATGTAGTTAAGAAAGAGATTATTAAACTGCTAGACGCAGGTCTAATTTATCCAATCTCTGATAGTCCAGGGGTAAGCCCAGTTCAATGCGTGCCTAAGAAGGGTGGCATGACTGTCATTACAAATGAGAAAAATGAGCTTATTCCTACTAGGACTGTAACAGGATGGCGTGTGTGTATTGATTATAGAAAATTGAATGACGCCACCAGAAAAGATCACTTTCCCTTACCTTTCATAGATCAAATGTTGGAAAGATTAGCTGGAAATAGTTACTATTGTTTTCTAGATGGATTTTCCGGATATTTTCAAATTCCAATAGCACCCGAGGACCAAGAGAAAACCACATTCACGTGCCCTTATGGTACTTTTGCTTACAAACGCATGCCATTTGGACTTTGCAACGCCCCTGCAACCTTTCAAAGGTGTATGATGGCGATTTTTCACGACATGATAGAAGAATGCATGGAAGTTTTCATGGATGACTTTTCAGTCTTCGGTGATACATTTGAATCATGTCTAGTTAATCTGGAACGAATGCTTATTAGATGCGAACAATCAAATCTAGTACTTAATTGGGAGAAATGCCATTTCATGGTTAAAGAAGGCATCGTTCTTGGACATAAAATTTCAAAAGAAGGAATTGAAGTGGATATAGCTAAAGTAGATGTAATTGCTAAACTTCCACATCCCACCAATGTTAGAGGAGTTAGGAGTTTTCTAGGGCATGCCGGTTTTTACCGACGTTTCATAAAAGATTTTTCAAAAATTGCCACTCCTATGAATAAACTCCTAGAAAAGGATGCTCCATTCATCTTTTCAGATGAGTGTATCAAATCTTTTAATATTCTTAAAGAGAAACTCACTAATGCGCCGATCATGATAACACCAAATTGGAATCTACCATTAGAACTAATGTGCGATGCAAGTGATTTTGCAATGGGAGCCGTTTTAGGACAAAGGATTGAAAAACGATTTCAACCTATATATTATGCTAGTAAGATGTTACAAGGAGCACAAACAAACTATACAACTACTGAAAAAGAACTCCTTGCTATTGTCTTTGCTTTTGACAAATTTCGATCATATCTCGTTCTAGCAAAAACGGTGGTCTATACCGACCATTCTGCTCTTAGATACCTATTTTCAAAACAAGATGCTAAACCAAGATTAATCCGTTGGATCTTACTCTTACAAGAGTTCGATATTGAAATCCGAGATAAAAGAGGAGCAGAAAATCTCGCCGCTGATCATCTTTCTCGTCTTGAAAATCCCGAATTAGAAGTTCTAAATGAATCGGCCATACAAGACAACTTTCCTGATGAATATCTATTGAAGATAGATTATAAAGAAATACCATGGTTTGCAGACTATGCAAACTACTTAGTTTGTGGATTCCTTGAAAAAGGATTAACGTACCAAAGACGAAAGAAATTCTTCAGTGATATAAAACACTATTTCTGGGAAGATCCACATCTGTTTAAAAGTTGTCCCGATGGAATAATACGCCGATGTGTATTTGGAGATGAAGCTAGTAAAATATTAAACCATTGTCACACAGGACCAACAGGAGGGCATTATGGGCCTCAACTAACAGCAAGAAAAGTTTATGATGCTGGATTCTATTGGCCAACAATTTACAAAGACGCACACCTTCTTTGCAAATCCTGTGATGCTTGTCAAAGGGCCGGAAAAATAAGTCAACGTGATGAAATGCCACAAAATGTCATCCAAGTATGTGAAGTATTTGACGTTTGGGGTATTGACTTTATGGGTCCATTTCCAAAATCTCATAATAATCTATATATACTCGTAGCCATTGATTATGTATCTAAATGGGCGGAAGCACAAGCTCTCCCAACTAACGATGCACGAGTTGTAGTCAACTTTTTAAAACGTCTTTTTGCAAGGTTTGGAACACCGAAAGCTTTAATAAGTGATCGGGGTACTCATTTCTGTAATAATCAACTTGAGAAAGTTCTTAAAAGATATGGAGTAACTCATAAAATCTCCACCGCATATCATCCACAAACAAGTGGACAAGTTGAAAATACCAACCGAGCTTTAAAACGTATTCTAGAGAAAACCGTAGGATCAAATCCGAAGGAATGGTCCATTAAATTGGAGGATGCACTCTGGGCTTTTAGAACAGCCTACAAAACTCCAATTGGAACCACACCTTTTAGACTTGTTTATGGAAAAGCATGTCATCTTCCAGTAGAAATTGAACACAAAGCATTTTGGGCTTTGAAAACATGTAATCTTGATTTACATGAAGCCGGACATCTACGATTAAGTCAACTAAACGAATTAGAAGAATTAAGACATGAAGCATACGAAAATTCGTTAATCTATAAAGAAAGAACGAAGAAATGGCATGATAAAAGAATCAGAAGTTCAAAAGAATTTAAAGAAGGAGACAGAGTTCTTCTTTTCAATTCACGATTCAAGCTATTTCCTGAAAAATTGAAATCAAGATGGTCTGGACCATTCATAGTCAAAAGAGTTTTCCCATACGGAACGATAGAATTAATAAATTCAAATGGGATGGAATTTAAAGTTAATGGTCACAGAGTTAAACATTACATACATGGTCCGATGGAAGTCGACAACGAAGTTAATCACAATTTCGACACCACAGCTAACTAAGTGTGGGGAGAATCAAGTCTTTAAAGGATAATATGTATTTCTGTTAGAGTTAGATTGTCTGTTTTCGTGTAGTTCTCGAAAATGGAACCCGAATGGTCTTTCCCTAGCAGACCCTAAAGAACTAGTCTTCTCCCCCCATTCTGAATTTTTATTTTTTTTAGGTTTTTACAAAATGAAGACTGCCTGTGAACTAAACTATGGTCTAATGCTACACGCTTTGATCACTAAACGTAATAATGACATACTACCGAGTGAATTAGTATCAGTAATCAGAGAAAGAATGGACGGAGTTAGAAAAGAATCCAGATGCGAAGATAATAAATTACAATTTGGTAAAGGAAAATCAAAATCCGCAGCGAAAAGAAGAGCACGACACCTAGAAAGATGTCACAAATGCGGAAAATGGTCACATGGAGGTAAATGTTCAAATAATCAAACCTATTCAAATACCGAATTTGTTACTTTATGCAGAGACGGACCGTTCATATGTTTAGAAGAAAAGACACTGAATGCTCGAGGTTACGCTTATGTAGCTATGGAAAACCAATTAAACCGACTATCTTATGAATGGGATAGATCATATAACTAAGAAATCTATTTCACAGGTATGTCTGTACAGTTTTTATTTTTATTTTTATTTTTAACCTTTTGATAATAAACGCTAATTTGTTCGCTAAAAAGTATTAAATTGGTATTGAATAAAATTAGGTTTGGAGACCGAAATTATTGATATCATACAAAAATTTATTACATCACTGCGAAATTTAACGTTTATTCTTAAGGTATAAATATCTTTAATCAATCAACCCAAAATATTTCAAAAATTCGTCATGAGTTAAATTAGGTCTTGAAACCGAAATTATTTTACCGAAAAGAGGGGCGCATATTTTTGATAATATTTGATTGATTAAAGTGGGATAAAAAGCCAAAAAGATTTTTAATTTTATTTTTACCATGTTTTTTTAAAAATTAATATTTAAATCTTAAATTAATATTGTAAACTTTGTAAAAACAATATTTAAAAAAAAAAATGTAAATATTTGAAAAATTAATATAAGTTTGGTGTGAATTTATAATGTGAATTTTTAAAATTAAGTTTGATGTGAATTTTTAATATTAATTTTGAATTTTATATTTAAATTGTGTGAATTTAAAAACAAAAATTTACTTTATCTCATTAAGTTAAAAATATGATTTTTAAAATTCTTCGTAAGTTGAAGACTAGGTCTTTGAACCGAAATTGCTTTACCCGAGGGAGGGACGAGAACTTTTATTATCATTATTTTTAATCTTATTGAATTAAAGTATGCCAAAAACATAAAAAAAAAACTCAAAAATCTTTACTTTTAAAAACCGCGCTTTGATTTGACAAATTTTAAAATTTTGTCGAGGGACAGACTAGGACAACGATCCGAAACGCCCTCGCTCCTAAAGGAAAACAAAAATTTTAAAATTTAATTAATTATAAGTTTTATAAAGCATAAGGTTTTATAAAAAAAAAAAAAAAAAAGCAGAAAACACTGTAGCCGGCACCCCATGCGATCGCATGGGGTTTGCACTTGGAACCCATGCGATCGCATGGGGACCAAATGCAGGTCAGAAACAAAAACAGCAGCGTGTCTGCTCTTCATCCACAAAACACACACACACATTCACGAACCAACTCCAAAAATTCACCAATTTTCGCCATTTTCCCACCGTAATTCATCAAATTTCTTGCTCTAATCATGCCTAGATTCTCATTCCTCAGCAAATTGGTAAAAATTACACCCCTAAACTCTATAAATTCCTAGTTTTTGTGATAATTACCAATTTTTTACCTAATGCAATTTTGTTAATTTCTAGTGTAATTAGTGTTAAATTGTTAGTATTTTATGCATGTATAACCTAGATTGATGCTATTTAACATGATTTGAAGCCAAAAACTTCAAAATTTTTAGAAATCTAGGGTTTGTGTTCTTGAGCAATTTGGGGCTTTTTGATATAAACAGGTTATGGCCGATTTTTGTCATGAATTATTGCTAAATTGAGTAGTGTAACATGTTTAGATAGTTAAATGATCCAAACAATGATCCTAAACATGATTTTTGGAGATTAAAGTGGACTTTTTAAGTCCAAAATTCATGAACTTGATTTATTTGATATATTTGCCATTTGAGACTTGTTTAATTATTAGTAATGAATATTTTGACATGTTATTTGAGTTAAATGCTTATGAATTTTGTATACATTTTCATATGTGCTTATTTGAAAAGTGTAGAATTGTGAAAAATTGTGAAAATGTGTATAAGTTTGATTTTGATTTAACATGTTATAGTGATTGTTTTAAGTTGTTATTTGGCTAACACTAATGCATATTTGGATGCACAATTTTTGTGTTTAATGTGTTTTACAGAGAGCCGATACTGGAGGTTCAGGAGCATCATCATCTAGACGACCAGCACCAGCACCAGCACCAGAACCAGAAATGCAACACGAACAAGAACCACAACAGGAACAACAACATCCTGATCAGCACATACCTTATTATGATCCGGTACAGTTTGTCGATGAATTCATAGTATTCCCAATGAGGCCGCCAGTAGAATTCCCAACGATTCCTGAGCACACTCTACATCCTAATCTGAGATTTGATAGAAGATGGAGAGATTACGAGACATATCAAAGGAACAAATTCAAATTGGTAACAAAAAATGTAGAGGTGCCAAGGGTAATTGATTGGGCCCCTTTGGAAACGGTCCATCTAGCTGACCGTGTCAGACAGCTTTTAGTTCAAAGGTATGGCAGTTCTTCTTTTACAGATTGGGAACGTCTTTTCACCATTCGTAGACCTGTATATAAGGAATGGTGCGTTGAGTTGATGAGTACTGTATCACTTGATACAAATATAGTTAGGATAGATGATAGAAGATTTCTTAGGTTTATCCTTGGCGGTAGGATGTACAGAATGTCCATGCTGGACATGGCCAGGGCCTTACAGATATATACTCCTGGTGAGTTGCTATTACCCGATTGTACAAACTTGATTCATTATGGTGAACGGGTAGATAGTAACTTTGACGCTGACGCCATTTGGAGGCGTATGTCACATTTTGATGTTTTTACACGAGCAGGAGGACACTCCTATACACATATTGACAGAGCCGAGCTTCGTATTATTCATAGATTTTTGGCTAACTCGATTACACAAAGAGGTCATAATAAATAAAAAATTACCTTATATGATTTATTCTACCTAAAGTGTATTCGGGATCCTAGAAGCTTTGTCAATATCCCTTACTGTGTTGCTTTTTATTTATCTAAAATGGTAGAGGGAATGCAGGACGGTAGTATAATAGGAGGAGGTATTTTTGTTACTCTCATTGGAGAGTATTTAGGTGTTGATAGGAACCAAGGGGATCCATTACAGATTTGTAGAGAACAGGTTGAGCCCTTAGGATTGAAAGTTTATGTGGGTGCTAAGGTATTGAAAAGTAGACGTAACCAGGCAGTACCCTATGAGGGATCTCATCCTCAGGTAGAAAGAGGCTCAGACGAGGAAATGGAGGAGGCGGAAGACATTAGGGATGTCTTTCGAGATGCTATTCTTGACGTCCACGTTCGTATAGATGAGGAAGCAATGACGAACGCGGCAAGACATAGTATGTATGAGCAGTGGAACTCCGAGCGAGTATACGAGGATTATAGGCGACGCCAACACGATAGCTGGTTAGTTCATCAGCACCAAATCATGAGCCAGCTATCATATCAGGTACCAGATAACTATGTACCTACTCGACCTGCTCATTTTCCGCCACATAGCCCCGATATCCGACCACCCTTTAACCGGTATGACTATAACCAAGCCTATCAGAACACCTATAACCAACAATGAAACCCACCCGATGAGATGAACTGGAACCCCTATCCAGACTGATTTAGTTCCATTTGGTTATTTTTATGATTATTATGTTTTTATGTTTTGACTTTTTCATGTTTAAACTTATGTTATTGGATAAATTTGTGTAATTTTTATTATTTTATTATTATTGTGTACTAATATTTCATATTTAGAATTTGAAAGTGGGATATTAAGTCCCATTTCAAATTGCCATGCATGATTATACTTGTATGTATGTATATTGTCAATTGTTCAAAACAGGGTAAAACAGCGCATTTTCAAAGACTGGCATTAAGTTCAGCAAAAGCTACTAATTTTGACGACAAGATGACAAATAAATGTGATGTAACAACAGACGAAATGAACAAATGCTATGCACCATTTATCATTCAGCAAACAAACGCCAATATATTTGGAAACTTTGGTAAAATTTAATCATTTCTACGCTAATCACCCTCAATAATTTAAGTTGTACTGATTTCTTGCAAATGAGGGCATTGCAAGATCTTAAGTGTGGGAAGGGGTTAAATTCTTTCGGATTTTTAAAATTTTTATCTTTATACACTTGGTTACCATTAAAAATACTAGTAACGTAGTAGTTGTATTAGAATCTAGTGCTCTCTGATAATAAAGAACAACCCTAGTCTTATATACTGACTACCCAATTCTAGTAAAATTTTTCAAAATTTTCAATTAAATGAACTCAAAATCATGTTTATACATATTTATGAACGATAAAACTAGGTGTTAACACCGAAATTATTGTTACCTCGGAAAGGACATAAATTGAGAAACAAACCAAAATGTTGAAATTCATTTAAAATGGAATAGAGGACGATAAAGAGGAAAATAAAAGCCAAGTGTGGGAAAATTTACCAAGTTATCTTAAACATATGTCACATATATCTGTAACAAATAACTGAAAATACTTTTGCTTTGGACTAAACTAAACCATTTTACCCGATGAAAGAAAAGAAGAGATGGATCTACACGATGAATCAATTCCATCATTAAAAGGAAGTAAAGTCTTCCGAAAAAGACACGCGCTTCTTGATTTAGGTCAAGAAGTTGTCGTCCAGACCAGCTGTAGGTTGACGAAAAATCTAGAAAAGTCATCACTAAAATCAGCAGGAAATCCACGGACCTCAGCATTAAACAGGGTCACCAAGTGGTCAGATTTATCCTAACCATGAGAAGGATTTATCTCGTACAATGGGGGGGGCACCATGCAAATTAGCTTGATAAGACTAATGAATCAGATCCCCAGAAAGGATAATCTCCTTAAAGATTAAAAATCAGCTTTTAAGCCTGATATTACTCAATCCTAGAGATTGACTTTAAAGATTGAGAATTACAAACTCATGGAATTCGATGATATCTAAACTCGAGCTTGAACGAGAAAATATTTTGATCAAATTAAAACCGATTTGTTTTCTGAAAACCCATTTTCAATGCGTTCATTACGATTGAACGTAAAATCCTAGGAATTCACCTGGAATTCATTAGGTCACCTGAACCAAATCGGGTGTCAACCGTAAGAACGGTGGTTGCATAGCATGGTCAAAGACAGGACCTTGTGCCAGACTGAAAAATCATAAGGGTGAGCTTTACTATTGCTCCTACCAAGGATAGTAATTGCATCCGACACGTTATAGACCATAATTAAAAGCATGTCAGGGGACATTGCCTTAACGGTTGCTTGTTTAACGCTTTCCTTTACAACCGGACGGTAGTTTATCGAAAGGTAATATACGGGACAAGTAAACTGGACGTGTTGCTTTCCAAATACAAGGTTAGCAAGTGGGTGACACAAAACCGCAAGTTTTGAGCTAAAATTTTCAAATCTGAAACCCACCAAATCCACAAAAATATTTTGCAAACACCGGTAAAGGGTTATTCCGGAAAACTTATCTAGGGTAAAAGCTAGATTGAATTTTCAAAAGATCAAATATTTTCATAAAGATCCAATTTCCTTAAGGATCTACATTTTCATAGTCATGTGGGACTGTAAACCGCCTTTCAAATGTGCACTTTGCTTTGGAAACCGAAAGTAAATCGGCTATTTGATTGCAAGTGTCGTTGACCTAAACCCGAGGCAACTGTGGATGACACACCCACCTTTAACCATGGTTCTATCGTTACTATCATTGTTTATACCGCCGTATAGAAATCACTGATGTACAAAGTGTGAAGAATAAAGAAGTGATTCTAGTATTTCAAGACGATATTGCTTGAGGACAAGCAACGCTCAAGTGTGGGAATATTTGATAATGCTAAAAACGAACATATATTTCATAGCATTATTCCTCAAGAAAGACAAGCTTTTAGTTGCAATTGTTCTATTTACAAGTGATATTCGTTTAAATAATAAAAGGTGACGACAAAAGACAGATTCGACGAATTAAAGACGCAAACGACCTAAAAGCTCAAAAGTACAAAATACAATCAAAGAAGTTCAAATTATTGATGAGAAACGTCTAAAAATGACAAGAGTACAAGTTGCGGAACGCAAAGTACAAGATATTAAATTATACGAAAGGACGTTTGAAAATCCGGAACCGGGACCGGAGTCAACTCTCAACGCTCGACGCAACGGACTAAAAATTACAAGTCAACTATGCACATAAATATAATATAATATTTAAATAATTCTTATAATTATTTAAATTATTATATTATTTATAAAACCGTCGGCAGAAGAAAACAACCAAAAATGAGCCTCCCCAGCTGGCCATGCGATCGCATGGCCTGGAAGGCATAAATCCATGCGATCGCATGAGCCCCAGTTCCAGCCCACATGCCTATAAAAATCGAGCTTTGGTGCACCAAAAATCATATCCATCTTTCTCTTTTCTCTCATATATACGTAAAACATATATATATATATATATTTATAATTTATATTTTAATTTTAATTATAATTCTAATAATAAGGGTATGTTAGCGAATGTTGTAAGGGTGTAAGTCGAAATTCTGTCCGTGTAACGCTACGCTATTTTTAATCATTGTAAGTTATGTTCAACCTTTTTACATTAATGTCTCGTAGCTAAGTTATTATTATGCTTATTTAAAACGAAGTAATCATGATGTTGGGCTAATTACTAAAATTAGGTAATTGGGCTTTGTACCATAATTGGGGTTTGGACAAAAGAACGACACTTGTGGAAATTAGACTATGGGCTATTAATGGGCTTTATATTTGTTTAACTAAATGATAGTTTGTTAATGTTAATATAAAGATTTACAATTGGGCGTCCCTATAAATTACCATATACACTCAATCGGACACGATGGGCGGGGTATTTATATGTACGCATAATCGTTCATTTAACCGGACACGGGAATGGATTAATAGCCACTAGAATAATTAAAACAGGGGTGAAATTATGTACAAAGGACACTTGGTATAATTGATAACAAAATATTAAAACCTTGGGTTACACTCAGTCGACATCCTGGGGTAATTATTAAACAAAGTATTAAAATCTTGTTACAGTTTAAATCCCCAAATAGTTGGAATATTTAACTTCGGGTATAAGGATAATTTGACGAGGACACTCGCACTTTATATTTATGACTGATGGACTGTTATGGACAAAAACCAGACGGACATATTAAATAATCCAGGACAAAGGACAATTAACCCATGGGCATAAAACTAAAATCAACACGTCAAACATCATGATTACGGAAGTTTAAATAAGCATAATTCTTTTATTTCATATTTAATTTCCTTTATTTTATATTTAATTGCACTTCTAATTATCGCATTTTTATTATTATTGTATTTAATTGCACTTTTAATTATCGTACTTTTTAATTATCGCAAGTTTATTTTATCGCACTCTTATTATTCGCAATTTCATTATCGTTATTTACTTTACGCTTTAATTTAAGTCTTGTATTTATTTTTAATATTTTACATTTGGTTTTAACTGCGACTAAAGTTTTAAAATCGACAAACCGGTCATTAAACGGTAAAAACCCCCTTTATAATAATAATATTACTTATATATATATATTTGTATTTTTATAAAAGTAAACTAATATAGCGTTAAGCTTTGTTTAAAGATTTCCCTGTGGAACGAACCGGACTTACTAAAAACTACACTACTTTACGATTAGGTACACTGCCTATAAGTGTTGTAGCAAGGTTTAAGTATATCCATTCTATAAATAAATAAATATCTTGTGTAAAATTGTATCGTATTTAATAGTATTTCCTGCTAAAATTAATAACTATTTTATATACACCCCGCTGAACATCAGTACCTTTCCTGCAGTATTGAATCTTAATATTGATACGTGAGCACTCATAACTTAACTTTTATATATTATTAGTGTTTCCCTGACTAGTGCTCGAGTAGATATGTTTATGCATGCATGTATGTTTAATTTAGTCGTTAGATAGTTTTGATGAATCATAAGTTTGGTACATATGCTACTGAGATAAGGTATAGGATATGCATGTCGTTGGAAAGCTGGCGAAAAACTAATAACTTTTCATTTAGAACTCGTGTGATTTCGATGAACGGATTAAAGTATATTCATTGTTAAAATGATTATTATTACTATCGTCATTATAATTATTATCTAATTATCATTATTATTATTATTATTATTATTATTATTATTATTATTATTATTATTATTATTATTAAAAGGTTTTATCATTAAAAATTGTTATTTTTATTGTTATTACTATCGTTGATATTGTTAAGGTTATAATTAGTATTATTATTATTATTATCATCATCATCATTATGAACGCGATATAAAAGACGACGAAAAGCTATTAACAAATTGAGCAGGAAATAATGAGTATAAGTACCATGATGAAAATAAAATATTGAAAGGTATTGATTTAGATAAAAATATCATTTTCATTATTTTTATCATTATTATTATTAAAAGTATTATTAATATTAAAATTATCATTTTTATAAAAATTATTATTTATAGGAATATCATTGTTAATATAAAATATCATTATTATTATCAATTTAGTATTATTATTAATAAAAATTATCATTTTATCATAATATTATTTTTAGTAAATATAAATATTGTTATTATTATTAGTAGAATAATAATAATTATTATTACAAAATAATACAACTTTTACTTACTATTGTTATTATCGATATTATTTTATCAAATAAATATGTGATACAAAGATATTTTACTACGCGTAATATAATTACATTAATAATACCTATCATATCATTTTATGATATTAAATGAACTTTATAAATTTTATTACTTAAGATATATAAAAGTATATTTTTATTATATAAATTTTAATATAAAATTTTATTTATTAATAAATGAATTATATTATATTATTTACTCGAATAAAATCTGTCGAATATATTAAATATATAAAACGACTATAATTAAACTATATAATAATCATGTATAAATTTTGGAGGTCATTTTGGTCAAGATGACTTTTGTGACTTTTGCATATTAGTCTCGAGCATTAGGATTGTGGTACACTATGACTTGACCTAAATTGTTAGATAGATATTGATCAACATATAAATATATATAATTAATATAGGTTCATGAATCCAAGGCCAACCTTGCACTTGTTCAGTGCTGTCATATGCATTATTGGTACGAAATACAGTTTTGTGAGTTTCATTTGCTCCCGTTTTAAATGCTTTTGCAATATATATTTTTGGGACTGAGAATACATGCGCTGCTTTTATAAATGTTTGACGAAATAGATACAAGTACTCAAAACTACATTCTATGGTTGGAATAATAAACCGAATATCACCCCTTTTAGATTGGTAACCTAATAATTAGGCAGATGAGAGGTTCTGTTCCTAATTGACGCGAATCCTAAAGATAGATCTATTGGGCCTAACAAAACCCATTCAGGTTATGGATGGCTTTAGTACTTCGAGATTATTATTATTATACATACGAGAGGTTCTATTTGGGGATATTCTATGCATTAAAGTTAATGTCGGTTACCATGTGTTCAATTCATATGAATGATTTTATCTTTATGCAGACGAGAGGTTTTGTTTATAAATACGAAAATCTTGTGGTCTATTAAAATTATGGAAATGATCGATTATGATAAACTAATGAACTCACCAACCTTTTGGTTGACACTTAAAAGCATGTTTATTCTCAGAATTGAAAGAAATCTTTCGCTGTGCATTTGCTCAATTTAAAGATATTACTTGGAGTCATTCATGGCATATTTCAAAAGACGTTGCATTCAAGTCGTTGAGTTCAGTAAAGATTATGATTAAGTAAATGACAGATTAGATCATTTATAGTTGGATATTATGAAATGGTATGCATGCCTGTCAACTTTCAATGTAATGAAAGTTTGTCTTTTAAAACGAATGCAATGTTTGTAAAATGTATCATATAGAGGTCAAATACCTCGCAATGTAATCATATGTTATTGTATTCGTTCTTATGGATTAGGATGGGTCTTTACATGTGGTATCAGAGCGGTGGTCTTAGCGAACCAAGTCTGCATTAGTGTGTCTAACTGATAGTCGTTAGGATGCATTAGTGAGTCTGGACTTCGACCGTGTCTACATGTCAAAAGTTTTGCTTACCATTTTTATCGGAAATACCTGCTTATCATTCTTAGTCTAGACATATCTTATTGCATTGATTGCATGAATAGTGTATAGACAAAATTCATATATTAGTGTATCTGTTAATTCATATCTTAGCGTATCTGTTACTGTTAACTTTGCCTGACATATTTCGTAAATTCCTCTGTAATCTACGAAATCTTTTATTCTATATATATAGATATTCCATGTAAGTAGAATACCATCCAATAGCCAGGAATCATTTCATATCGAAAATTTTTTATTCAATCGTACAAAATGGAACTCTCCACTAGTTCAAGTCCCTCGAATTCCGATATGGAGTTTCACTCAAGCTCCGAAAGCAGTGTGACCGGAATGGACCAACCAATCAGCCATCATCTATTCTGGATGAATTAGGGATGAGTTCGTAGCCTTCTTAATCATTGGAGACAAGAAGAAGGCGATCCTTTCCATCCACCACATTGCCCTCTTGGCGAAGAACCTGAAGCACTTACCGGCGAACCTGTTCGAGACACCATTTTCTCTCTCATTTCCAGAGTATCCCATCATGATTATATACTATCCCAGATTCTAGATCTTATTCATCCACTCGTCCGAACCGCCAATCATCCCGGTATAGTAGAAGAAACCAACGAGCTTCGCGCTTCAGTAGTGGCTTTGGAGAATATGGTGCAAAGGTTACAAGCACCAGCAGCAACACCGGCATCAATAATACCACCATCATCAACGTCAACATAACCATTACCACCATCAACAACATCCACATTCCATGCTTCGACATCAAAAACTGTCCCACGAACATCGACGACATACGCCTTGTAGATACTAAGGAATACCAACAACAATAAACGATGAGGTATTGATTCATAACTTCATTGAAGAAAGATTTTGCAGCGATTATGCAATCTCCAAAATCTTAGAGATTATTCTGATTCTGATTACAAATCAGATGAGTGAACAGAGACAGTAGAGTAGAAACCCTGACCGGAATGGTGCACAATTTACAAGCTAGACTCATTTTACCAACAGCATTAACAGTATCGTCAACATCACCAGTATCGTCAATACCGACAACATCTATAATATCACAAGCTTCGCCAGTTCAAGAATCACTGTGGACATCATTACAAATCAACAACGAAGTATATTTTATCAATGAGTTATGAAATATTAACTCATTCCCTCTGAAGAAATTATGTGTATATTTTATTTATATACATATGAATTTTGAGATCAAAATAAATCTTTTCGTACTAAGCTATTATGTATGAATTAAATAAGGGTAGATATTACTCGGTTAAATTCATATTACTAATATGCTATGATGTATATCCTTCCTTAACAACTTAACCATCGTTAACTACGATCTCTGTTTCAATTCAAAGAATTCCATTTCATAATAAATCAAGTGTATTATTCAAATATAGATTTGATTTTACACTTTCATCATCGATGTACTCGAAACTTTTCAGATAACATCATTCGTACTTTGCGAAGTTCACAAGAATTCCACGAATACCAACATCATGCATCAACAAATAACGAAGTATTGATTCATAATTTCAATTTCATTGAAGAAATACTTCGTAAAAGTTATGTAATTTTTAAAGTTTTAGGGATTATTCAATTCTAATTTCAACCGTAAATCAAATGAGTTTAATTTAATATTAACTCATTAAATCTATGTTACATCTGAAGAAAATATACATCTATATATTTTCATAAAGACTGTAATAAAATTTTTGTATAAAATATTAACTGTGAAATTTTTTTTTAACGGGTAGGTAATACCCGAGAGATATATATAAATTCACAATTAATATGTCACATTCCTCGAATCTGATTCAGCAATCACCAACTATACTCACTACTTTCACAACAATATACATTCTTTTATAAAAATCAAAACAACCATTCTCATCAAAAATTGATTACATATTCTGATTTTGACGAATCAAAATCCAAGTCAAGATTTAACAGAAGACATCACTCTTAGATTCTTACATCTTTCAAAGTTATACTTTGACTTCAAAACTGTGGTAGAACATCATGTGTATATTAACAATTACAATTAGTGTTCAAACCCCTTCGAAATTCCTTAAGACACTTCAAATAATGAACAATAGAGATGATGATCCAACCATTTGTTACCCACAGTTATGTACCTGAAAAACTCTTGAAACTAAAATCATAGTTAAACAAGTATCCATGTCAGACCCTTTGGCATTTACTAGCTAAAATAACTTTTCAATTCATTTCCAAAGTAGTCAGTTTTGTCACAGCTCCAGCAAGTCAACTTCGACTTTTTAGTTGAAACAATTTTATTATAATCTCGATATATACGTTGCCCTTTCGCCAACGTTACCGGAGAACCGTTTATGTTCCACCACATTAGCAATAAACTTACCAATAACTCCACTGGTCTTTGATTTTTCTGAAAAATCATTATATTTATCAAAACTCCATCATTTATTCATCTGCATCTTGTAACGAGAATTGCCATACGAATCATCGGGAATTAGCAATCAGTATTTTGAAATCTTGCAGCATGTCTACGCCAACAGTTATATGTGTACATATAACGGACTTATATACTTCGAATTTGAAGTTTCTGAAAAACACCCCGAACTGCGGAATAGTTCTCGAAATGCTGATGAAGCAGCAAAAACTATAAACGACATTAACAGTAAAAAGTTTGATGATAAAGAATAGTGTGTTGGCAAAGCTCAGAAAAATAGAAGGTTTGGAACTGGAAAATGGATTGAGCAAAGTATGAAGGAGGCTGTGGACAAATCACAAAGACTAAACCTGCCTTCAAAGAATCCAAATGATTCAGTATCTGCTGAAGTCATTAACTTTACCTTAATCTTTACTCTAAAACCCTTGCGGACAATATTCTTCATCATCCTCTGATCTTAGGTATCCTAAGATATCATTTAATCTTTCATTATAAATATCTTCGATGTTTCTAAAGATATCTTCATAACTATTGTTATCTGAAATCATTTACCTCTTCGCGCTATCTATGTTATATCATAAAAGAAACTATTTTAGTTTCTAAATTCTGAAACCTTCGAGTTTAAAGTATGAATATTTTAGAAGTAGTGTTGGGAACTGAAGCATGAGTTAGTATAATATAATGACACTTGATCAACGTGATTATATTACAGTAAGTCATGCTGAGTTTCTAATGGAACGTGATGATTCACAGACTAAAACATCATCATGTGCCCTGTACACAACTCTTACATTCTACCTAACCTCTAAACATATCAAGAAATAATATTCTTGATGATTCGGTCTTTTCCGGGGTATTCTGGTAATTTGACAAATCTGTGACGACCCAGAAATTTTTGACCAAATTTAAACTTAATCTTTATATGTTTCTGACACGATAAGCAAAGTCTGTAATGTTGAAATCTCAAAAACATTGAACTGTGTTCATGTAATCAATTAACCTTTGACTGTGTTCAACGATTCACGAACATTTATGTGTATAGATATGTATATATATAAGATATAGTTATACTAATTGAAAACATTAACAAAGTATTACGTGTATGATATCGTACATTAAAGTTATTGGTTTCCATATGTATTTGATATATTAAAAGATCAAAGTTAAAGAATAATGTCAAACGATTGAATTAAAAGATATTTATCAAGTCCCTTAAGGATTGTGATATTATTATAAGTCTCTGTTGTGAGGTCCACGTTGATTTGAGAAATCTTTCCATTTTAACAATATTCGAAATAAATGGTAAAGTGATTTACATATGAGAACAAAGTGTCAATTAACGATAACTAGACAAAAGTTAATGGATATTTCTGTTTGATTTACAATACATGCTTTACAATAAATTACTCGTGACTTTTGATAAGGTAACTATTTAACTTTCATATTATTTAATGTAAAGGTGAAATTATGAACTGTAGATAATATCGACAAGTTAAGTAAATCAACGTTTTATATTAAAATAACTTCATGCACTTAACTATCCATTGGACCTTACCCGATGATTTACGAACAACTATTTGTTAATAGATATATATATATATATATACATATGAATATTATTTGTAAATATATAAAAATACATTAATAAAGTATTAATTGTTGGAATTAAGAATATAAAATATTAAACGATATAATAAAGTCGTTATTTCAAATGAATCTCTATATATACAAATATATATAATATATATTAAAAATAAATATTAAATTGAAATGTAATTTGAAGTAATATATGATTTAGTTGATTGAGATAAATAGGTAAAATAATATAAGGTATAATAAAACTTAATATTAAAATAAATCTATATATACAAATATATAGATATGGCTTCGAAGTTAGTAACACTCAATTGTCAATCGATTGATATTGAACAAAATTAAATAAATAAATACTTGTAAAGACACAATATATAATTGTAAGTTATTATAATATATTTACATAATTTCTATACATAATTATTATTGCTATATTACAGATATATATGTGTATTATATATATATATATATATATATATATATATATATATATATATATATATATATATATATATATATATATATATATATATATATATAAAAGGAAAAAATTAGAATATTTCAGTCTATGTAAATATTTGTAAGTAAATATTAAATAATATTTTATATTACATGTTTAAAAAATTGAAATATCAATATATTAAATGTAATTGAAAGTTAAAATATAATTATTATATTAATATCCTTATTATTTTCATTATAAATATTGATATCAGTATTTATATTATTAACTTAATATATAGATATAAGATTTGTTAATCATAATTTGTTACATCAATATTATTAATGTTATCTTTATTATTACCATTATTATTATTAATATTATCATATTATTATTATTATCATTATTCTTAAATATTAGTATTATTATTTCTACCATCAATATTATTATTATTATTATTAATATCATTATTATTTGTATAGTTATTATTATTAGAAAATAATGCATTTTATCATTTTTTTTACATTAATAATATAATTACTACCATTTGTATGACTACTAGTTGCATTATTAATTATTTTTATTATTAATATTATTATTATTATATATAATTATTAATTATTAATATTAATTATTAATTATATAAATCATATATAAACTGGAATTAATTGTACGAAGCTATTTGATTTCATTATCCTACTATATTAGATTTTGTTTCTGTCTCCAATTTGTTACATTTCAACATCGATCGTACCAATCTATTCCCTTTCAAATTATTTTGTGTATTTGGATATATATTCCTGATTGAAAATTCTGTAAATTTGATATCTCTATAAAACCAACGAATTAATCATGTAACTAGCTGAAATCATCGACTTCACATTTTCACTATCAATTATCAAGTATATCAGCCTTTAATTTATCGAATTAAATAAATTTTTTTTTGAGGAAACCAGACGAGTCCCCTATTCTTGCTTTCATTTTCAAATAGATCGATTTCGAAATCAATTTCAAAATGTGTTAATACAGTATCGTTAGAAATCCTTCATTCAAAATAATTGCAAAGTTTCAAGTTCCAATTTTCGATATCAAATCCCAATTTTGGAGTCAAAGTTTCAAATTCAAAAGTCAAACAAATTGTTCATCAAGAAATTCGAATTTATTATGTTGTTTCTGTTGAAATTGATGGTTTACAAAGTTTACAGGAATGATTCTAAACCTATTTCATGTAGAAATTAATAACTAAAACGATCTTAAATTCGAAAAGCAACTTTGAGTTTATAAGTCGAGTTCTTCAGCCACTGTTTAATATTTTTTTTAGTTTTATTTTGTTGATCCCAAATCACGCTTAACCAGGTCGTATCTGCTTCATATTAGAGTTCTAAACCGATCAATTAAGTAGTTATTATGATTAAGTTCCCTGGTCGAATTAATTCATGAAGAAGAAGGAGAAATAATATAATAAGGTTAAATAACATGGGTTTATGATATATTTAGAAAATCAGAAATAAATGAGTGGTTGGGTATTGATTCCGTTTAATGAGAAGTCTCGAGTTCGAGCCTGGGCAAGGGCATTTATATTTTTGGATCTTATTATTGTGAGGTAGTCATCATTCTTATTGTTATTATCATTAACATTATTATTTTTGTTATTATTATTATTATTATTATTATTATTATTAATTATTGTTATTGTTAATTGTTATTATCACTAATATTAGTTATATGTTTATTAGAATAATTAAAAGTATTATTATTATGGTTAGTACTAATATAACTATTATTATTAACATGATTAGGATTATTATTATTATCATTAATATGAAAATAATAAAATTTATTATTTTTTTCTTTAATATTAGTATTAGTATCATTCTTATAGTCATTCTTATAGTCATTATTATTAGTATTATTATTATTATTATTATTATTATTATTATTATTATTATTATTATTATTATTATTATTATTATTATTATTATTATTATTATTATTATTATTAACATAAGCATCATTATAAACAATATCATTATTATGATTAGTAATACAATTATTAATAAAGTTATTATTATTATTATTATTAGTAGTAGTAGTAGTAGTAACTCATTATTATCAAAACTGTCATTTTTAACAGATAAATATTTTGTACACAAATATACTTATTATATATACTATAATTAAAATAGTATCTTATATAACTATATATGAAACATATTAACATTTTTTTTTATAAATACTTACATATAACAAACTGTTGACTTTAATTATAATGCTAAACACACACACACACACACACACACACACACACATATATATATATATATATATATATATATATATATATATATATATATATATATATATATATATATATATATATATATATATATTAATATAACTAAATGTATAGATATTAATCACTCTAAATATATATACAAAATAAATAAATATAACATGTAATTAAAGATATAATATAAGTATATGTTTTAAATGGAAAATTTGTATAAATTCAATATAACTACAAATATATAAATAATATATGTTAATAAATGAAATTATGTGATATCCATTATATGTGTTAATAGATATAAAATTGATATAGGTTCGTGAATCCGAGGCCAAACTTACACTTGTTCAATGACGTCATATGTATTTTTACTATGAAATACAGTATACTGAGTTTCATTTGCTCCCTTTTTAAATGCTTTTGTAATATATATTTATGGGACTGAGAATACATGCGCTGCTTTTATAAATGCTTTACGAAATAGACACAAGTGATCGAAACTACATTCTATGGTTGGATTATCGAACCGAATATGCCCTTTTTAGCTTGGTAGCCTAAGAATTGGTGTTTATTATAATTGCCACCAATTGACGCGAATCCTAAAGATAGATCTATCGGGCTCAACAAGCCCCATCCGGGTTACGGATGCTTTAGTACTTCGATTTATCATGTCCGATGAGAGTCCCGGAATGATGGGGATATTCTATATGCATCTTGTTAAGGTCGGTTACCAGGTTTTCACCATATGAATGAATTTTAATTCGCGAGTTACGTGTGACAATATATGAAATCTTGTGGTCTATTAAAGTGATGAAAATGAATGATTATGATAAACTAATGAACTCACCAACCTTTTGGTTGACACTTGAAAGCATGTTTATTCTCACGTATGAAGGAAGTCTTCCGCTGTGTATTTGCTCATTTTAGAGATATTACTTGGAGTCATTCATGACATATTTCAAAAGACGTTGCATTCGAGTTGTTGAGTTCATCAAAATTATTATTAAGTCAATTATAGTTGGATATATTATGAAATGGTATGCATGCCATCAACTTTCGATGAAATAAAAGTTTGTCATTTAAAAACGAATACAATATTTGTAAAATATATCATATAGAGGTCAAGTACGTCGCGATGTAACCAAATGTAATGTATTCATCCAGATGGATTAGGACGGGTCGTTATAAAATCAAGATCATTCCATTACAAATTCCTTCTTAGAACATTAACTATGTTCATTTCAAAATCCATACCTACGAATTCTGGACCATTATTCGCTTGACTTGAAGTCGGGAAGAGGAGACAAAAGTATGGAACTTTTAAATATATAAGAAAATATGAAGCTCGACAACAACACATAAATTACAAACCGTGCATATCAATACGTATTACAACGTAAAGGCACGGGAGAATTAAAAATACTATAACCCCAAGGTAATAGTAAAAGTAAATAAAATCCTCCGGTGGTAGAAGAAAAAGAAGAATGACAGATATGAAAGATAAGAGTATATCAAGAATCAGAACCGGATGGAGCATATTGACGAATGTTTTAAAGTATGAATTGAGGGAGAAAGAATAGAAGGTGTGAGTTGTAAAGAAACGAAGGGGGTGGATTTATAGTAAAATATCCGATAGAGCAATCAAAACAGATGATCGCATTTAAAGCGGATCCTAATTCCCTTGATTACCGAAGAATCAAATCTTATGATGAAGATTTTCTCCAATCTTCTGAACTTGGAAATCAATCTTATCTACGTCAAAAGATATGACGAATCTACACCTATTCATTTCACTCTTTTATGATAGTTTCACTCGTACTCTTCACAAAATCAAATGATTTTATCCATATTAATCAATGATGATAAAACTCTATTGTATCAACTCATATTTGTCATGAAAACATTCTTATTGTTATCCATGACGACGTAGATCAAATTTTGGGGACGAAATTTCTTTAACGGGTAGGTACTGTGACAATCCGGAAATTTCCGACCAAATTTAAACTTTATCTTTACATTATTTCAATACGATAAGCAAAGTTTGTTAAGTTAAATCTCAAGAATTTTAAACTGTGTTCATACATTCATTTAACCTCGACCAAATTCTAATGATTCACGAACCATTATATGAACGGATATGATTATATATGTATATGTGTATATATTATAACTTGAAAACGTTATCAAAGTATAAGATGTATAATACTTTACATGAACGTATTTGTTTCAAAATATATTTAAAATAATTATCGACAGAAATCAAAAGATAATATCATATGATTGAAATATCAGATACATTGAATTAAGATTACGAGTCTCTGTTGAGAGGTCCACATTGATTTGAGAAATCTTCCCATTTTAATGATATTCGTAAGATGGTAATGTAATTTACAAGTAAGAAAAAATATGTCAATTAACGAGAGTTAGACAAATATTAGTGGAAGACTAAGTTACATAGTAATCAATTAAAGTAGTTTTCAAATGTACGAAAACGCTTTTCGATATAATAGAACTTGATTATTTAAAATATCTTTGATTAAATAAACGTAAGTTGGAATATTGGTTATTAAACATATAGATAACTTGCAAAGTGTATTTAAAATGTGTTCATTAAATATATATGTTTTCAAATTAGTTAAGTACACGATAGTAACACTCGCTTAGTGATGCGATTCATATTTAAAACATTAGTACATAAATAAATTGTATCTATTTAAGTTTTAAAATGAAAACGTTACGTGTTATAATATTTTTCTAAACGATTTTAAAACAAACTTTAAAATATAATTAGTTTTGAAAAGCTAAATATTATATTATTAAATAAATATTTCAACTACATACAATACGTACAAATTTATATTTTTAATGAATAAATGAATATATATATATATATATATATATATATATATATATATATATATATATATATATATATATATATATATATATATATATATATTTTTTTTTTCGAAGTGGTAGATATAATATTAACTTGGTCATAAAAACGTTTGATTTAAAATATACATTTTGACAAACAACGAAACATTGATTTATAGAAGCAAATGACCACAACACTCAAATAAAGAGATTATACTTTAAATAATATAGTCTATCGATGTTTAAGTCTAATTATTAATAAAGGTACACGTCGCGTAACGTATGGTGTGAGTTTCTTACACGTACGAAAATGTATTCGAGAAACCGAAATCGGATCATAAGTCGAGTGACAACGTACGAGTCATCGGAACAAAAATTACATTTTTACCGTGCACATAAATTTAATATAGTATATAAATAATTATATAAATTAAATATAAAATATATAATAATATTAAGAGAGTGTCGGCAGCCCTTAAATCATGGATGTGAGCTAGAAAAGATGGCCATGCGATCGCATGGCCAAACCACCTCAAAACCATGCGATCACATGGTGAGGGTTGGTGGCTCAACTCCTTAAAACTTGATTGATATTTGGCCGAGTTCATTTCATTCTCTATCTCTTATCTCCCTCTGCTCTCTAATATATATTTATATCATAAAATTATTATTATTATTATTATTATTATTATTATTAAGATTAATATTATTATTAATCTTAATTAATAGTATTATTATTATTATTACACATAAAATACTACGACGAGGTCATACGCGTGTTATTTTAAAACGGGTTTTTTAAGTAGGATAGGACTAAGGAAATTATGGGTTATAGCTATGGATGTTATGGGTAATGTTCGTGGGTATGCTCATGAGGTCAAACTAGTGTTTATCATCTCCGTTGCGTCTACATACCTTTCCTGCAATATTGAATCTCAATATTGATACGTGAGCACTCATAACTTAACTTTTATATATTATTAGTGTATCCCTGACTAGTGCTCGAGTAGATATGTTTATGCATGCATGTATGTTTAATTTAGTCATTAGATAGTTTTGATGAATCATAAGTTTGGTAAATATGCTACTGAGATAAGGATATGCATGTCGTTGGAAAGCTGACGAAAAATTAACAACTTTTCATTTAGAACTCGTGTGATTTCGATGAACGGATTAAAAGATATAGTCAACTGAATTATTATTACTTTTAGTATATTCATTGTTAAAATGATTATTATTACTATCGTCGTTATTATCGTCGTTATAATTATTATCTAATTATTATTATTATTATTATTATTATTATTATTATTATTATTATTATTATTATTATTATTATTATTATTATTATTATTATTATTATTATTATTATTATTATTATTATTATTAATAAAAGGTATTATCATTAAAAAAATTTATTTTTATTATTATTACTATCGTTAATATTGTTAAGGTTATAATTAGTATTATTATTATTATTATTATTATTATTATTATTATTATTATTATTATTATTATTATCATCATCATCATCATCATTATGAACGCGATATAAAAGACGACTAAAAGCTATTAACAAATTGAGCAGGAAATAATGAGTATAAGTACCATGATGAAATTAAAATATTGAAAGGTATTTATTTAGATAAAAATATCGTTTTCATTATTTTTATCATTATTATTATTAAAAGTATTATTAATATTAAAACTGTCATTTTTACAAAAATTATTATTTATAGGAATATCATTGTTAATATAAAATATCATTATTATTATCATTTTAGTATTATTATTAATAAACATTATCATTTCATCATAATATCATTTTTAGTAAATATAAATATTGTTATTATTATTAGTAGAATAATAATTATTATTATTACAAAATAATACAACTTTTACTTACTATTGTTATTATCGATATTATTTTATCAAATAAATATGTGATACAATGATATTTTACTACGCGTAATATAATTACATTAATAATACCTATCATATCATTTTATGATATTAAATGAACTTTATAAATTTTATTACTTAAGATATATAAAAGTATATTTTTATTATATAAATTTTAATATAAAATTTTATTTATTAATAAATAAATTATATTATATTACTTACTCTAATAAAATCTGTCGAATATATTAAATATATAAAACAACTATAATTAAACTATATAATAATCATGTATAAATTTTGGAGGTCATTTTGATCAAGATGACTTTTGTTGACTTTTGCATATTAGTCTCGAGCATTAGGATTGTGGTACACTATGACTTGACCTAAATTATTAGACAGATATTGATCAACATATAAATATATATAATTAATATAGGTTCGTGAATCCAAGGCCAACCTTGCACTTGTTCAGTGCCGTCATATGCATTATTGCTACAAAATACAGTTTTGTGAGTTTCATTTGCTCCCTTTTTAAATGATTTTGCAATATATATTTTTGGGACTGAGAATACATGCGCTGCTTTTATAAATGTTTGACGAAATAGACACAAGTACTCAAAACTACATTCTATGGTTGGATTATTAAACCGAATATCACCCTGATAAGGCTAAAAAGGAACATATATTTCATAGCATTATCCCCCAAGAAAGACGAGATTTTAGTTGCAATTGTTCCATTTTCAAGTAATATTCGTTTATTTTAAATAAGTGCGAAGACAAAAGGCGAAAATGACGATTTGAAGACAAAAAGGTCCAAAAAGCTAAAAAGTACAAGATACAATTAAAAAGGTTCAAATTATTGATGAAGAACGTCTAAAAATGACAAGAGTACAAGTTACAAAACGCAAAGTACAAGATATAAAATTGTACGAAAGGACGTTCGAAAATTCGGAACCGGGACATGAGTCAACTCTCAACGCTCGACGCAACGGTGTAAAAATTACAAGTCAACTATGCACAAGAATAAAATATAATATTTAAATAATTCATAATAAGAATAATATTAAATAATAAAAAGTTGTTAATTGAGCATAGTTCAGGGGTCATAAATGAAAATTTCAATTCATAATTCGCCTATAAAAGGCATTGCATTCGATCATTTTATGTATCCCTAATCCATCTTTCTCTTCTCTCATTCATACGATATATTTATATTTATAATTTATATTTTAATTTTAATTTTAATTATAATTCTAATAATAAGGGTATGTTAGCGAATATTGTAAGGGTGTAAGTCGAAATTCTGTCCGTGTAACGCTACGCTATTTTTAATCATTGTAAGTTATGTTCAACCTTTTTACATTAATGTCTCGTAGCTAAGTTATTATTATGCTTATTTAAACGAAGTAATCATGATGTTGGGCTAATTACTAAAATTGGGTAATTGGGCTTTGTACCATAATTGGGGTTTGGACAAAAGAACGACATTTG
Organism: Rutidosis leptorrhynchoides; assembly: GCF_046630445.1. Classification (NCBI taxonomy): domain Eukaryota; kingdom Viridiplantae; phylum Streptophyta; class Magnoliopsida; order Asterales; family Asteraceae; genus Rutidosis; species Rutidosis leptorrhynchoides. The sequence continues at coordinate 345,285,188 of NC_092337.1, forward strand.
TGGAAATTAGACTATGGGCTATTAATGGGCTTTATATTTGTTTAACTAAATGATAGTTTGTTAATGTTAATATAAAGATTTATAATTGGGCGTCCCTATAAATTACCATATACACTCAATCGGACACGATGGGCTGGGTATTTATATGTACGAATAATCGTTCATTTAACCGGACACGGGAATGGATTAATAGCCACTAGAATAATTAAAACAGGGGTGAAATTATGTACAAGGACACTTGGTATAATTGATAACAAAATATTAAAACCTTGGGTTACACTCAGTCGACATCCTGGTGTAATTATTAAACAAAGTATTAAAATCTTGTTACAGTTTAAGTCCCCAATTAGTTGGAATATTTAACTTCGGGTATAAGGATAATTTGACGAGGACACTCGCACTTTATATTTATGACTGATGGACTGTTATGGACAAAAACCAGACGGACATATTAAATAATTCAGGACAAAGGACAATTAACCCATGGGCATAAAACTAAAATCAACACGTCAAACATCATGATTACGGAAGTTTAAATAAGCATAATTCTTTTATTTCATATTTAATTTCCTTTATTTTATATTTAATTGCACTTCTAATTATCGCATTTTTATTGTTATTGTATTTAATTGCACTTTTAATTATCGTACTTTTTAATTATCGCAAGTTTATTTTATCGCACTTTTATTATTCGCAATTTCATTATCGTTATTTACTTTATGCTTTAATTTAAGTCTTGTATTTATTTTTAATATTTTACATTTGGTTTTAACTGCGACTAAAGTTTTAAAATCGACAAACCGGTCATTAAATGGTAAAAACCCCCCTTTATAATAATAATATTACTTATATATATATATTTGTATTTTTACAATTATTGTGTGTAAAAAAATATAGTGTTATACTTCACGAGCTCCCTGTGGAACGAACCGGACTTACTAAAAACTATACTATAATACGATTAGGTACACTGCCTATAAGTGTTGTAGTAAGGTTTAAGTATATCCACTCGATAAATAAATAAATAACTTGTGTAAAATTGTAGCATATTTAATAGTATTTCCTGCAAAAAATAATACTATTTCGTACCCCATCCCTACAACATCAAGTATTTTTGGCGCCGCTGCCGGGGACGCTGAAAAACGCTATATTTTTGTTATGTTTGTTTAAAAGTAATTTTTATTTTTAATATATTGTAATAAGTGTTAAAAAAAAAATACAACATCAAGTTTTTGGCAAATCACCCTCCCACCGTTTAATCATTTTTCTACAAAAGCTAGTGTACCTAATCAATATTTCTTTTTGGCGCCGCTTGTCACTATATGCCCATAAATATCGTGACAATTGCAAAATATATAGTGATAAAGTTTTAGAAAAGTCGTATTTATTAAATACTTCAGGGGTATATTATGTAACTTATAATTAATAATTTCTATTATGTCACTTTCATGTGAATAGTAAATTAATTAATTTCGTTTCATTTACTATTCATGAATAGTAAATGAGTTAAAAAAAAGAAAGGTAAGTATCACCTAGTTTTAACATCACGATGTATTATTATTAAACTTCATCATTTAGTTTAATTACTTGCAATTGTTCATTTAGACAATAGAATATAATATTGTACTACAACAAATATAAAATAAAAGCTGTTTGTGAAAAGTACTTTGGATTTAAGATAAAAAAAAATGTAAAAAGAAAATTGATTTGAATGTGCCAAAGTGATTTCATTTGAGAAATTCTTGAAAACACGTGATTTGAATGTGTCATAGTGATTTTATTTATGAAATTATTGAAAACACTTTGAAGAAGCTTCAGGAGACGGTTGGCTTCTCAAAAACAGATGAAAGGCTACAAATTTTTGTAAGAGGGCAAAAAGTATCTAAGTTTTATTTATACACTCAAATACTAAAAAAAAAGTTACACATACAACTTTAAATTTTAGGGAGGCGAGTGCCCTCCCATGTCTCTTGAAAGCTCCGCCGATGCCTAGTATCACCTAGTTTCTCGTAGCCTTAGAAAAAAAAAATTAAAATCCTTAAAAAAAAGAAATATTAAATCGTAAAAAAAAAAAATAACATATTAAAAAAAAATTTAAGTTTTATTATCTTTAGATTTTTAGAATCTAGTCGCAACTTTTAGTATTAAGTTTAGTTTTGCCATAATTATTTTTTTACTTCTAGAATTTTTAGGCTTTGCCGTAAAATCCCTTAAGTGCTTATTCCTTAAACTAAGTTTTAGGCGCTTTAGAATTTTACGACGCCATTTTTCGTGCTACTTTCTTATTTTTATTTATCTTTCGACGCCGTTTACCTATGTATCAATTACAATTCCAATTAGTGATCTCTATTTGTAGTTTTAATTTTAAGATAGTGATAGTTATAAGGTTGGATTAACCGCGTGTTTACAAACCACTCTTCGTCTTTTTCATTTTTCGACACTTTTCGACGCGCAATCTTTTTCTCTCTTATTTCTCGCCATTCTAGTTTTTAGGACTTAGAATTTTTTCTACTTCTTCTCTAAATTTCTTAAAATTACGAAAATTTATTTTAAGTGGTTAAATTGATAGACATCAAAATTTTCTGGTTCGTAGTAATAGTTGAATTTGTACGTGGACCGGGTTATTGGAGCCAAACAGTCCTCAATTATATTGAGACCAAACGAATCCTGCCCCTCTGCTGCATCTTTTGGCTATTCGAAACGTGGGCAAAATCAGAAAAGTCTATTGATTGGATAACTTATATAATTTTTCTTTCCTTTTTAAAAACTAATAGGATATTCAGTGAATGCACCGAGCAAGACGTTCACCACCTTTTGTACGTTCACCACCTGTAACTAGATCAAGACATTTAGCAAATATTGTCGCCGTTGATTTTTCTTTAGAATCGTCATCCAGTCGACCAAGTACTCCAATTTAAATTTCCGATAATCCATTTTTTGAACCCAACCTCACAATTGAGAATCCAGAGAATATTCAGGAACGGTTCGTAGATCCTGAACCATTAAACTTTCCTCCGGAACCACCAATCATTCAAACAGAGATTGTTGAGGAACGAACCATTAAATCAGAATCATCTAGTGATACCGATTCAACAAATTCAATTATGGAGAATCTGGAACCTTTAAGTATGGAAGACCGAATGAGAGCTAAACGCACTGGCCAAGGTCACGCAATTACTCATCCAGACATTAATGCGCCAGATTATGAAATCAAAGGACAAATTCTACACATGGTGACTAATCAATGCCAATTTAGTGGTGCGCCGAAGGAAGATCCAAATGAACATTTACGTACCTTTAATAGAATCTGCACACTATTTAAAATCCGAGAAGTTGAGGATGAACAGATATATCTCATGTTATTTCCCTGGACTTTAAAGGGAGAAGCCAAAGATTGGTTGGAATCGTTACCTGAAGGGGCGATCGATACATGGGATGTTTTAGTTGACAAATTTCTTAAACAATTCTTTCCTGCATCTAAAGCCGTAAGACTTCAAGCAGAAATTGTTACGTTTACACAGAAGCCAAATGAAACTCTATATGAGGCATGGACAAGATATGGAAAGTTGTTAAGAGGATGTCCGCAACATGGTTTAGACACCTGTCAAATAGTACAAATATTCTACCAAGGATGCGACATCACTACAAGGAAAGACATAGATATAGCAGCTGGTGGTTCTATTATGAAGAAAACCGAAACTGATGCTTACAAAATTATTGATAACACTGCTTCCCACTCACATTAGTGGCACCAAGAAAAAGATATCGTTAGATCATCTAAAGCAGCTAGAGCCGATTCTAGCCATGACTTAGATTCCATTTCCGCAAAGATAGATGCTGTGGAGAGACGAATGGAAAAGATGACTAAAGATATTCACTCAATACGAATTAGTTGTGAGCAGTGTGGAGGACCACATTTGACAAAAGATTGTCTCAGTATTGAATTAACAATGGAACAAAGAGAGAATATTTCATACATAAACCAAAGGCCTGGAAATAATTATCAGAATAATTATCAACCGCCAAGACCGATTTACAATCAAAACCAAAATAATAACCGAAATATTCCATACAACAACCAACAAGGTCCTAGCAATCAACAAGTATCCAATAATACTTACAATCAGCAACGACCTAATTTTCAAAACAAACCACCACAACAAACCGATGATAAAAAGCCGAATTTAGAAGATATGATGACGAAGCTAGTTGAAACTCAAACGCAGTTTTTCACATCTCAAAAACAAACCAATGAACAAAATGCTCAAGCATTTAGAAATCAACAAGCTTCTATTCAAAATCTGGAACAAGAAGTAAGTAACCTAGCAAGATTAATAGGTGAAAGAAAACCGGGAAGTCTACCTAGTAATACAAATGCTAATCCCCGGAATGAAACAGCTAAAGCCATTACCACAAGAAGTGGTATTACACTTAAACCACCTGAAATACCTGTAATTTCAGATGATTCTATTCCTACTCCACAAGAACCACAATCTGATCAAGAAAAGGAAAAAGAACCGGTAGTTGAGAAGGTTAATGAAGATAACAAAGTTAAGGATAAACCTTATGTTAAATCATACCAACCACCACTTCCTTACCCGAGTAAAATGAAGAAAGAAAAACTTGAAGCCGAGCAATCCAAATTCTTGGATATGTTTAAACAGATAAATGTAAATCTTCCTTTCATTGATGTGATTTCAGGAATGCCTAGATATGCTAAATTCTTGAAAGATCTAATCTCAAATAGAAAGAAAATGGAAGAACTCTCGACTGTTACTATGAATGCTAATTGTTCAGCAGTGCTGTTGAATAAGATACCAGTAAAACTATCTGATCCAGGAAGTTTCACAATTCCATGTTTTCTGGGTAGTCTTAGTTCAATAGAAGCATTAGCAGATTTAGGTGCTAGTATAAATTTAATGCCGTATTCACTATACGCGAAACTAGACCTTGGAGAATTGAAACCAACAAGAATAAGCATACAACTAGCCGATCGATCAATAAAATATCCTAGAGGGATAATGGAGAACATGCTAGTTAAAGTTGGTACTTTAGTATTTCCAGTAGATTTTGTTGTTTTGGACATGGAAGAAGATTCTCAAGTTCCTCTCATATTTGGAAGACCATTCTTAAACACGGCTAAAGCAATGATAGACGTGTTCGGTAAGAAACTGACCCTAAGTATAGAGGACGAGAGTGTTACCTTTTCAGTTGATAGAGCAATGCATCAACCGCAATCTGCAGATGATACATGTTATTATATTCAAACTATAGATGCACATACAGAATTATTAGAAGAATTTCCAGAATTACAAGGAACAGGAGAATGTTCTTTAGGAGAAGGAACAGAACAAATTGATGAAGCTGAAATGTTAGATACACTAATAGCTAATGGATATGAACCAACAACAGAAGAAATCCAAATGCTAAAAGAAGAAGACAGATATCGATACAAATCATCGATAGAAGAACCTCCGAAATTAGAGTTAAAGCCACTTCCAAACCATTTGGAATACGCTTATTTACATGGTGAATCTGAATTACCTGTAATAATATCGTCTTCTCTTACTGAAAATGAGAAATCACAACTCATTTCTGTGTTGAAAGCTCATAAACCAGCCATTGCATGGAAGATTCATGATATTAAAGGAATAAGTCCTTCGTATTGCACACATAAAATCCTTATGGAAGAATGTCATAAAACGTATGTGCAACGCCAACGAAGACTAAATCCAAATATGCAAGATGTTGTTAAGAAAGAAATTATTAAACTGCTAGATGCAGGTTTAATTTATCCAATTTCCGATAGTCCATGGGTAAGCCCAGTTCAATGTGTACCTAAGAAGGGTGGCATGACTGTCATCACAAATGAAAAAGATGAGCTTATTCCTATAAGGACTGTAACATGATGGCGTGTGTGTATTGATTATAGAAAATTAAATGACGCCACCAGAAAAGATCACTTTCCCTTACCTTTCATAGATCAAATGTTGGAAAGATTAGCCGGAAACAGTTACTATTGTTTTCTAGATGGTTTTTCCGGATATTTTCAAATTCCAATAGCACCCGAAGACCAAGAGAAAACCACATTCACGTGCCCTTATGGTACTTTTGCTTACAAACGCATGCCATTTGGACTTTGTAACGCCCCTGCAACCTTTCAAAGGTGTATGATGGCGATTTTTCACGACATGATAGAAGAATGCATGGAAGTTTTCATGGATGACTTTTCAGTCTTCGGTGATACATTTGAATCATGTCTAGTTAATCTGGAACGAATGCTAATTAGATGCGAAAAATCAAATCTAGTTCTTAATTGGGAGAAATGCCATTTCATGGTTAAAGAAGGCATCGTTCTTGGACATAAAATTTCAAAAGAAGGAATTGAAGTGGATAGAGCTAAAGTAGATGTAATTGCTAAACTTCCACATCCCACAAATGTTAGAGGAGTTAGGAGTTTTCTAGGGCATGCCGGTTTTTACCGACGTTTCATAAAAGATTTTTCTAAAATTGCCACTCCTATGAATAAACTCCTAGAAAAGGATGCTCCATTCATCTTTTCAGATGAGTGTATCAAATCTTTTAATATTCTTAAAGAGAAACTCACTAATGCGCCGATCATGATAACACCAAATTGGAATCTACCATTTGAACTAATGTGCGATGCAAGTGATTTTGCAATGGGAGCCGTTTTAGGACAAAGGATTGAAAAACGATTTCAACCTATATATTATGCTAGTAAGACATTACAAGGAGCACAAACGAACTATACAACTACTGAAAAAGAACTCCTTGCTATTGTCTTTGCTTTTGACAAATTTCGATCATATCTCGTTCTAGCAAAAACGGTGGTCTATACCGACCATTCTGCTCTTAGATACCTATTTTCAAAACAAGATGCTAAACCAAGATTAATCCGTTGGATCTTACTCTTACAAGAGTTTGATATTGAAATCCGAGATAAAAGAGGAGCAGAAAATCTCGCCGCTGATCATCTTTCTCGTCTTGAAAATCCCGAATTAGAAGTTCTAAATGAATCGGCCATACAAGACAACTTTCCTGATGAATATCTATTGAAGATAGATTATAATGAAATCCCATGGTTTGCAGACTATGCAAATTATTTAGTATGTGGATTCCTTGAAAAAGGATTATCGTACCAAAGACGAAAGAAATTCTTCCGTGATATAAAACACTATTTTTGGGAAGATCCACATCTGTTTAAAAGTTGTCCCGATGGAATAATATGCCGATGTGTATTTGGAGATGAAGCTAGTAAAATATTAAACCATTGTCACACAGGACCAACAGGAGGGCATTATGGACCTCAACTAACAGCTAGAAAAGTTTATGATGCTGGATTCTATTGGCCTACAATTTACAAAGACGCACACTTTCTTTGCAAATCCTGTGATGCTTGTCAAAGGGCCGGAAAAATAAGTCAACGTGATGAAATGCCACAAAATGTCATCCAAGTATGTGAAGTATTTGACATTTGGGGTATTGACTTTATGGGTCCATTTCCAAAATCTCATAATAATCTATATATACTCGTAGCCATTGATTATGTATCTAAATGGGCGGAAGCACAAGCTCTCCCAACTAACAATGCACGAGTTGTAGTCAACTTTTTAAAACGTCTTTTTGCAAGGTTTGGAACACCGAAAGCTTTAATAAGTGATCGGGGAACTCATTTTTGTAATAATCAACTTGAGAAAGTTCTCAAACGTTATGGAGTAACTCATAAAATCTCCACCGCATATCATCCACAAACAAGTGGACAAGTTGAAAATACCAACCGAGCTTTAAAACGTATTCTAGAGAAAACCGTAGGATCAAATCCGAAGGAATGGTCCATTAAATTGGAGGATGCACTCTGGGCTTTTAGAACAGCCTACAAAACTCCAATTGGAACCACACCTTTTAGACTTGTTTATGGAAAAGCATGTCATCTTCCAGTAGAAATTGAACACAAAGCATTTTGGGCTTTGAAGACATGTAATCTTGATTTACATGAAGCCGGACGTCTACGATTAAGTCAACTAAACGAATTAGAAGAATTAAGACATGAAGCATACGAAAATTCATTAATCTATAAAGAAAGAACGAAGAAATGGCATGATAAAAGAATCAGAAGTTCAAAAGAATTTAAAGAAGGAGACAGAGTTCTTCTTTTCAATTCACGATTCAAGCTATTTCCTGGAAAATTGAAATCAAGATGGTCTGGACCATTCATAGTCAAAAGAGTTTTCCCATACGGAACAATAGAATTAATAAATTCAAATGGGATTGAATTTAAAGTTAATGGTCACAGAGTTAAACATTACATACATGGTCCGATGGAAGTTGACAACGAAGTTAATCATAATTTCGACACCACAGCTAACTAAGTGTGGGGAGAATCAAGTCTTTAAAGGATAATATGTATTTCTGTTAGAGTTAGATTGTCTGTTTTCGTGTAGTTTTCGAAAATGGAACCCGAATGGTCTTTCCCTAGCAGACCCTAAAGAACTAGTCTTCTCCCCCCATTCTGAATTTTTATTTTTTTTAGGAAATGAAGACTGCCTGTGAACTAAACCATGGTCTAATGCTACACGCTTTGATCACTAAACGTAATAATGACATACTATCGAGTGAATTAGTATCAGTAATCAGAGAAAGAATGGACGGAGTTAGAAAAGAATCCAGATGCGAAGATAATAAATTATAATTTGGTAAAGGAAAATCAAAATCCGCAGCGAAAAGAAGAGCACGACACCTAGAAAGATGTCACAAATGCGGAAAATGGTCACATAGAGGTAAATGTTCAAATAATCAAACCTATTCAAATACCGAAATTGGTACTTTGTGCAGAGACGGACCATTCATATGTTTAGAAGAAAAGACACTGAATGCTCGAGGTTACGCCTATGTAGCTATGGAAAACCAATTAAACCGACTATCTTATGAATGGGATAGATCATATAACTAAGAATACTATCTCACAGGTAAGTCTGTACAGTTTTTATTTTTTATTTATTTTTATTTTTAACCTTTTGATAATAAACGCTAATTTGTTCGCTATAAAGTATTAAATTGGTATTAAATAAAATTAGGTTTGGCGACCGAAATTATTGATATCATTCAAAAATTTATTACATCACTGCGAAATTTAACGTTTATTCTTAAGGTATAAATATCTTTAATCAATCAACCCAAAATATTTCAAAAATTCGTCATGAGTTAAATTAGGTCTTGGAACCGAAATTACTTTACCGAAAAGAGGGGCGCATATTTTTGATAATATTTGATTGATTAAAGTGGGATAAAAAGCCAAAAAGATTTTTAATTTTATTTTTACCATATTTTTAAAATTAATATTTAAATCTTAAATTAATATTGTAAACTTTGTAAAAACAATATTTTTAAAATTGTAAATATTTGAAAAATTAATATAAGTTTGGTGTGAATTTATAATATGAATTTTTAAAATTAAGTTTGGTGTAAATTTTTAATTTTTAAAATATGAATTTTTAATTTTATGCATTTCAAATTTTTAAGTTTGGTGTGAATTTTTAATATTAATTTTGAATTTTATATTTAAGTTGTGTGAATTTAAAAACAAAAATTTACTTTATCTCATTAAGTTAAAAATATGATTTTTAAAATTCGTCGTAAGTTGAAGACTAGGTCATTAAACCAAAATTGCTTTACCCGAGGGAGGGACGAGAACTTTTATTATCATTATTTTTAATCTTATTGAATTAAAGTATGCCAAAAACATTGAAAAAACCCAAAAATCTTAGCTTTTAAAACAATCGCTACAAAAAGACAAATTTTAAAATTTTGTCGAAGGACGGACTAGGACATCGATCCGAAACGACCTCGTCCTAAATAACAAGAGAAACAAATTTTTAAAATTAATTAATATTTTTTTTTATAAGTTAAAGATTTCTAAAAAAAAAAATCCAATATGTTTGGAAACTTTGGTAAAATTTAATCATTTTTCTACGCTAATCACCCTCAATAATTTAAATTGTTACTGATTTCTTGCAAATGAGGGCATTGCAAGATCTTAAGTGTGGGAAGGGGTTAAATTCTTTAGGATTTTAAAAATTTTTGATTTAAACACTTGGTTACCATTAAAAATACTAGTAACGCAGTAGTTGTATTAGAATCTAGTGCTCTCCGATAACAAGGAACAGCCCTAGTCTTATATACTGACTACCCACTTCTAGTAAAATTTTTCAAAATTTTCAACAAAATGAATTCAAAATCATGTTTATACATATTTATGAACGATGAAAACTAGGTCATTGAGCCGAAATTATCGTTACCTCGAAAAGGACATAAATTGAGAAACAACCCAAAATGTTAGAATTCATTTAAGAATGGAATAGAGGAGAAAAAGGCAAAGAAAAACATAAATAAAAGCCAAGTGTGGGAAAACTTTACCAAGTTATTCAAAATTTATCACATATTTTTGTACAAACAATTGAAAATACTTTTGTTTTGAACAATAATCAATAATCAACTGTTTTATCCGAGGAAAGAAAAGAAGAGATGGATCTACACGATGAATCAATTCCATCATTAAAAGGAAGTAAAGTCTTCCGAAAAAGACACGCGCTTCTTGATTTAGGTCATGAAGTTGTCGTCCAGACCAGCTGTAGGTTGACGAAAAATCTAGAAAAGTCATCACTAAAATCGGCTGGAAATCCACGGACCTCAGCATCAAACAGGGTCGCCAGGTGGTCAGATTTATCCTAACCATGAGAAGGATTTATCTCGTACAATGGGGGGTCACCGTGCAAATTAGCTTGATAAGACTAATGAATCAGATCCCCAGAAAGGATAATCTCCTTAAAGATTAAAAATCAGCTTTTAAGACTGATATTACTCAATCCTTGAGATTGACCTTAAAGATTGAGAATTCAAACTCATGGAATTCAATGATATCTAAACTCGAGCTTGAACGAGAAAATATTTTGATCAAAAATACAAACCGATTTGTTTTCTGAAAATCCATTTTCAATGCGTTCATTACCATTGAACGTAAAATCCTAGGAATTCACCTGGAATTCATTAGGTCACCTGAACCAACGGTGGTTGCATAGCATGGTCGGAGACAGGACCTTGTGCCAGACTGAAAAATCATAGGATGATCTTTACTATTGCTCCTACCAAGGATAGTACTAGCATCCGACACGTAATTAGACCATGAACAAATGCATGTCATTAGACATTGCCTTAACAGTTTCTTGTTCATCGCTTTCCTTTACAACCGGACGGTAGTTTACCGAAAGGTAATATACGGAACAAGTAAACTGGATGTGTGCTTTCCGATACCGGGATAGCAGTGGATTACACGAGCCTAAAAGTTTTAGCCAAAATAATGATCCACAAATATATTTTGCAACACCGATGATGGATCAAATCAGAAAACTTGTCTAGGGTAAAATCTAGCTTGAATTTTCAAAAGATCAATTGTTTTCATAAAGATCCAATTTCCTAAAGGATCTAAATTTTTATAGTCATGTGGGACTGTAAACCGCCTTTCAAATGTGCACTTTGCTTTGGAAACCGAAAGTAAATCGGCTATTTGATTGCAAGTGTCGTTGACCTAAACCCAAGGCAACTGTGGATGACACACCCACCTTTAACCATATCGTTACTATCATTGTTTATACCGCCATATCAAAATCACTGATGTATAAAGTGTGAAGAATAAAGAAGCGATTTGTATGTTTTTATTTCAAGACTATATTGCTTGAGGACAAGCAACGCTCAAGTGTGGGGATATTGATAAGGCTAAAAAGGAACATATATTTCATAGCATTATCCCCCAAGAAAGACAAGATTTTAGTTGCAATTGTTCCATTTTCAAGTAATATTCGTTTATTTTAAATAAGTGCGAAGATAAAAGGCGAAAACGACGATTTGAAGACAAAAAGGTCCAAAAAGCTAAAAAGTACAAGATACAATTAAAAAGGTTCAAATTATTGATGAAGAACGTCTAAAAATGACAAGAGTACAAGTTACAAAACGCAAAGTACACGATATAAAATTGTACGAAAGGACGTTCGAAAATCCGGAACCGGGACATGAGTCAACTCTCAACGCTCGACGCAACGGTGTAAAAATTACGAGTCAACTATGCACAAGAATAAAATATAATATTTAAATAATTCATAATAAGAATAATATTAAATAATAAAAAGTTGTTAATTGAGCATAGTTCAGGGGTCATAAATGAAAATTTCAATTCATAATTCGCCTATAAAAGGCATTGCATTCGATCATTTTATGTATCCCTAATCCATCTTTCTCTTCTCTCATTCATACGATATATTTATATTTATAATTTATATTTTAATTTTAATTTTAATTTTAATTATAATTCTAATAATAAGGGTATGTTAGCGAATATTGTAAGGGTGTAAGTCGAAATTCTGTCCGTGTAACGCTACGCTATTTTTAATCATTGTAAGTTATGTTCAACCTTTTTATATTAATGTCTCGTAGCTAAGTTATTATTATGCTTATTTAAAACGAAGTAATCATGATGTTGGGCTAATTACTAAAATTGGGTAATTGGGCTTTGTACCATAATTGGGGTTTGGACAAAAGAACGACATTTGTGGAAATTAGACTATGGGCTATTAATGGGCTTTATATTTGTTTAACTAAATGATAGTTTGTTAATGTTAATATAAAGATTTACAAAGTATTAAACAAAGTATTAAAATCTTGTTACAGTTTAAGTCCCCAATTAGTTGGAATATTTAACTTCGGGTATAAGGATAATTTGACGAGGACACTCGCACTTTATATTTATGACTGATGGACTGTTATGGACAAAAACCAGACGGACATATTAAATAATCCAGGACAAAGGACAATTAACCCATGGGCATAAAACTAAAATCAACACGTCAAACATCATGATTACGGAAGTTTAAATAAGCATAATTCTTTTATTTCATATTTAATTTCCTTTATTTTATATTTAATTGCACTTCTAATTATCGCATTTTTATTGTTATTGTATTTAATTGCACTTTTAATTATCGTACTTTTTAATTATCGCAAGTTTATTTTATCGCACTTTTATTATTCGCAATTTCATTATCGTTATTTACGTTATGCTTTAATTTAAGTCTTGTATTTATTTTTAATATTTTACATTTGGTTTTAACTGCGACTAAAGTTTTAAAATCGACAAACCGGTCATTAAACGGTAAAAACCCCCCCTTTATAATAATAATATTACTTATATATATATATTTGTATTTTTACAATTATTGTGTGTAAAAAAATATAGTGTTATACTTCACGAGCTCCCTGTGGAACGAACCGGACTTACTAAAAACTATACTATAATACGATTAGGTACACTGCCTATAAGTGTTGTAGCAAGGTTTAAGTATATCCACTCGATAAATAAATAAATAACTTGTGTAAAATTGTAGCATATTTAATAGTATTTCCTGCAAAAAATAATACTATTTCGTACCCCATCCCTACAACATCACACCCCTTTTAGCTTGGTAACCTAAGAGATAGGCAGACGAGAGGTTCTGTTCCTAATTGACGCGAATTCTAAAGATAGATCTATTGGACCTAACTGATAATATTTTGTATGCCCGAGAGACATATTAAATTAATGTGGCTAATGTGTTATGGTCCAAGTCGGGTCATACCCAATAACAAGCTTACCAACACTTTATATGTATTTAAACTTAACGATTGGGTCATTAAGTATATACGTGACACTTGAACTTTAGAAAATCGGTTTTCTAAAAAAATATTATCACTTGAGATAAATTATCTGGATAATTTATATTTACAAAGAATTTAATTATTTATAGGTTTAAATAATTAAAATGTGTTATGTTTTATAAATTTGTTTATAAAAGTGCATGTAACAACACATATGCATGGCCTTTGATTACAAGTTTAATTTTAAAACTAATCTTGTATAAAACAAAGGGAAAGTGGCGGTTTTATGTAACCAAGAGAAGACCACACATGCTCCTTTTGTGGCTTTCAAAATGCACATTGCTTAAGCACATGCAATGGTGCACTTAAACCAAGTGATTAACTAATACATTAGTGAACTTGCTTAAAAACTCTCTCATTCCTTTTCTGCATTCTGCTGGCCGAATATTATAAGGGAAAAGAAGTGGTTTTTGAGCTTGCTAAACTAGTTCATAAAGTGTCAAAAGCCTAACTAATTTAGTGAAGGTGTTGGTGATTAAAAGCTTTGGGTATTACACACTTGAGGCTTCAAGTTAGAAGCTTATTTTCCATCATCTTCTTCATCATTGCAGCTGTCCAATTCAGCCTTTTATTCTTCATTAAGGTGTTGTCCAATTCAGCCTTTTATTCTTCATTAAGGAGGTATTAACTTCTTCCTTTATTGTTATATGTAAGCATAATTCCAAGACTTGATATTACATGGAATTCAATTAAAATGGTTTAACATATACACTTGTTTATAAATAACATAATGCTTCCGCTTGTCTTAATATTCATGAAATTGGTTTTGTGATTATATACACATATGAATTTGTTGTTATGTTGAATTTCATCAATGGTATCTAGAGCCGAAGTCTTGAAATATGCTTCGAGATGGTTTTTGAACTCACCATAACTTTGCATTTTATGTACATGCATGAAAATAGAATGCAAAAATTATTGGTTTTGGGTGGGTTAAGGTCTAGGCCGAATTATTGGGGGCTCCAAAATAGGTTTTGGTTTGCCATTTTGTTCATATTTTGTTCATACGTTGTTGGTCATAATCATAGCCAAGACCTTGTGGTTGTATGAATGTTTGTTTGGTTGATTTGTTAATTTCAATATGGTTGTAATTATTCATTCAATTGGTTTGTAATAATATTCATTTGGTTATGTAATTTATTTTATATTTGGCATGTAAAAATAGATTAGGTTGTATTTTCATTTTCTAGACAAAATGTATTAGGATATGTTTTGTAACAAGATGAAGATGCATGAAGATCACAAGGAAGAACACAAGAAGCATGTGAATGCAAGGTTAAGTGGGAGGTTAAAACCTCTTACTTTGTGTTTTACCCATTGATCGGTGGCATTTTGTTTTCGGCTAAACAAAATGTCTACCAAAAGGCTTGATTGTGAAAACTTGTTTTGCATGCGTGGTTGTTTTAATTTCTTGTATAATTGTGGATTGTGTATGTTACTACAACAAGTTATCACACAAGTTAACAACAAGCAAAATTACAATTTAATTGGTTAAATTATTAACAACATGAAATTTACCAAACTACAATTTAATCGGTTAAATTGAAATGGCTAAAAGGAAATTAATAAATGGTTATTAAAAACATGATAAGGATCATATATATAAAATGGTTTATATCAAGTAATTGGCTAAAATTTCAAGACTTGAAAATGGATTTCAAATAAACCATACACTAAATGCATGTTGGTGTATGGCATAAAAGTTTTCTCAAACTAGAATTAATGAAAACTTAAAATCCCTTAATCAACAAGGCAAACAAGTTAAACGCCATCCTTTTGTGTGACACTTAAAAATATTAGGGAACTCATAATGGGATAAAGGTCACCTAACCGTTATGAGCAAACTAATATGATTAAGGTGAATTTTGCATGCTTGTGGGATAAAGGTCACCTAACCACTTGTATGTTAAATTTACATGTTTACACAAGTAGGACGACTTGATTTGGGAATCATGAACTTAGGGTCACCGAAGCATGAGGAACAAATAGGCGTTGATGGAATAAATATGCCATGCAAAAGGATTGCATGATTCCATAACTTAGAAGTTGCAAAAGGATTGCAATTGTCATATAATGACTACCTAGCTAAATCAAATGACGGGATAAAGGTCACCTAACCGAAATTTAGTTTACCGTTGGATTCTAAAATTTAATAAATATCAATTGGATTTAAAGGGTATTGATTGTTAAATTAAAATTGATACTTAAACAACTTTGTTAAATTTTGTAGATGGCCGCCAATAACAACAACAACATTCTAAACGCACGTATCAACTTTAACAACCTATCGTTGAGGTCAATCCTCAAAAGAGAAAAACTCAACCATACGAACTTCATGGATTGGTTCCGCAATCTAAGAATTGTCCTCAAACTTGAGGATAGGGCGTACGTGTTGGAAGACCCCATTCCCGATCAACCGGACGAGGATGATACGGAAGGCATGGCTTATTGGGAGAAATATTGCACCGATTCGTTGCAAGTTTATTGCCTAATGCTTGGGACTATGATACCCGAACTCCAAAAGGATTTCGAGCATCATAGTGCATACGACATGATCACACAGTTGAAGGAGATGTTCCTTCAACAAGCTCGTGTCGAGCGCTTTGAAACGGTCCGAGCGCTTCATGCATGTCGGATGGATGACACCCAATCCGTTTCATCTTATGTCCTTAAGATGAAAAGCCTGATTGATCGAGCAAACCGTCTAAATTGCAACGTGTCTAATGAATTAGCCACGGACCTTATCCTTAACTCATTGTCAAAGAGGTTTGACACATTCGTGTTAAACTATAACATGAATGGTTGGGATAAAAGCATTGGCGAATTACATGCCATGCTTAAGACGGCAGAAGCAAGCATGGGTAAAAGGGCTTCACCCTTGTTTACGATCAATGAAGGCGGGTCCAAAAACAATAACTCTTCTAAGCCAAAGGCGACTAATAGGAAAGGACCCACCTACCAAGGCAAGGGCAAGGGAAAGGGAAAGATGGTTACCCCATCCAACAACAACAAGAAGCAAAAGGTTGCTGGTAAAGCTAACCCCAAGGAAGATCCGTGTTTTGATTGCGGTGAAATGGGTCACTGGAAACGAAACTGCCAGGTCTACCTTAAGGAGTTGAAGGAAAATAGGGATGCAGGGCAAACCTCAGGTAATGTATATATGGTATACATTGAGCTTAGTATTACTTCTTCTAATACATGGGTATTAGACACAGGATGTGGAACTCATATTTGTAATTCTTTACAGGGGTTCAAAAGAAGTGATCAAGAAGCGGGAACAACAAGTCTCTTCATGGGAAATGGAGCAAGGGTGCAAGTGAAAGCTCAAGGAGACTTTGTTTTAAAGCTCCCAAGTGGTTTGGAGCTTATTTTGAAAAATGCTTTGTATGCACCCGATTTATCTCGAAACATTATTTATGTATCCCATTTGAAACAATTTGGCTTTAATCTTAATTTCATTAATGATGATATCCATGTTTCTTTAGATAATGTGTTCTATTTTAAGGCTTCGCCTTCAAATGGTATTTATGAATTGGTTCATGATGACACATCATACACAAGCTCAATGTTCCATGCAAACACCAAGAAACTCAAAAGGGATTTGAGTGATTCCTACTTATGGCATTGTCGCCTTGGTCATATAAACAAGAACCGAATGCATACACTTCAAAAGAATGGCCTTTTGAAATCAAATGAACTAGACTCGTTTGATGTATGTGAATCTTGTTTACAAGGCACAATGACTAAAGCACCTTTCAAAGGGACCTATGAAAGGGCTAAGGACTTATTGAGATTAATACATTCGGATGTATGTGGACCCTTTAAGCCCATAACTAGGAACGGTGAAAGATACTTCGTTACTTTCATTGATGACTTCAGTCATTTCGGATATGTCTACTTGTTAAGACATAAGGACGAAACTTTTGAAGCATTCAAAGAGTATCAAAACGAAGTACAAAATCAACTCAATAAGACAATCAAGGTACTTCGTACCGATAGAGGAGGTGAATACCTAAACGATGCTTTCCAAGATCATCTTAAAGGTTGTGGGATTATCTCACAACTTACTCCTCCTGGAACACCCCAACTTAATGGAGTTTCCGAAAGGAGGAACCGAACCCTAATAGATATGGTTCGATCTATGATGGCTAGAAGTACGTTACCTCTATCATTTTGGGGTTATTGTCTATGCTCCGCGGCTCGTATTTTAAATATGGCCCCAACCAAGAAAGTGGAACGAACTCCTCATGAGATGTGGTTTGGAAAACCTCCATCTCTATCATACTTAAAGGTATGGGGATGTGAAGCTTATCCTAAGCGTTACATCCCTAATAAGTTGAATGATCGATCCACGAAGTGTATCTTCATAGGATATCCCAAGGATAATATGGGATATTATTTCTATGACCCTTCCGAGCAGAATGTATTTGTTGCTCGGAAGGCTGAATTCCTTGAAACTAAATTCCTACTAGAAGGTGATAGTGAAAGGAAGATAGATCTTCAAGAGGATCAAGATCAAGTAGATGATACACAATTGGTTAACACTAGCACTCAACGTGAAAATGTTGAGAATGATCAAATGGATGATCAAAATACACAAGACGTTTGCAGATCTGGTAGGATTAGTAATCCTCCTGAGAGATATGGGTTTCTCATGGATGGTTGCTATGTGGTTGATTTGGATGAACCAACAAACTACCAAGATGCTTTATCAAGGATTGATAAGGATAAATGGCAGGAAGCCATGAACGCTGAGATGCAATTCATGTATGACAACCAAGTTTGGGAACTTGTTGCACAACCTGCTGGCTCAAGGCTAGTTGATTGTAAATGGCTTTTCAAAATGAAGACCGACATACATGGAAACTTGGATACATATAAAGCTAGACTTGTAGCAAAAGGTTTCACTCAAACTCAAGGGGTTGACTATGATGAAACTTTTTCGCCTGTGGCAATGCTAAAGTCTATTAAGATATTATTTGCCATTGCTGCTCATTATGATTACGAAATATGGCAAATGGATGTCAAGACCGCTTTCCTAAATGGATATCTTGTGGAAGATGTCTATATGGTTCAGCCTGAAGGTTTTGTTGATCCGAAATATCCTAAAAAGGTATGCAAGTTAAAGAAATCAATCTACAGATTGAAACAAGCATCTAGAATGTGGAATCATCATTTTAATGAGGAGGCCGAGAAATTTGGCTTCATCAAAAATGGTGATGAAGCTTGTGTATATAAGAAAGCTAGTGGGAGCACTATCATGTTCCTTGTACTATATGTGGATGATATATTGTTATTTGGAAATGATATTCCGGCAATGGAAGGTGTCAAAACTTGGCTAAGTAAATGCTTCTCCATTAAGGATCTTGGAGAAGCACAATACGTTTTGGAGATTGGGATCTACAGGAATAGATCCAAGAAACTAATAGGTTTGAATCAAAGTGCATACATTGAAAAGGTCTTGAAAAGGTTCAAGATGGAGAACTCTAAGAGTGGTTTGGTACCTATTCAAAGAGGAACGCCTCTCAGTTCATCTCAGTGCCCTACCACGAAAGATGAACAAGAGAGAATGAAGAGAGTCCCTTATGCATCTGCTATTGGGTCAATCATGTATGCAATGATATGCACTAGATCGGATGTGTCATGCGCCCTAAGCTTGACAAGTAGATACTAGAATAACCCAGGAAACAGTCATTAGATTGCGGTTAAAAGTATATTGAAATACCTTAGGAGGACTAAGGATATGTTTCTAATATATGGATCTGGTGAGGAGGAACTTGCTGTAAAGGGTTACGTGGACGCGAGTTTCCAAACTGATCGAGATGATTCTTGATCACAGTCCGATTATGTCTTCACGTTAAATGGAGGTGCGGTCTCTTGGAAGAATTCAAAACAGGATGTTGTTGCATTATCCACTACAGAGTCGGAGTACATTGCCGCCTCATTGGCAGATCAGGAAGCTGCATAGATGAAGAAATTCATCGACGACTTAGGAGTAGTCCCTTCCATTCAGGACCCTCTTGAGATCTTTTGTGACAACGAGGGTGTGATTGCTCAAATCAAAGAACCTCGTGCTCACCAAAAGACCCGTCACATTGAGCGGAGATTCAACTACATAAGGAATGAAGTTGAAAAGGGAAAGATATGTATTCGCAAAGTTCACACAGATCTTAATATAGCGGATCCTCTCACGAAGCTCTTACATGGATCAAAACATACAGGACAGGTTTGTGCATTAGGGCTTCGATATTCTAGTGATTGGTCATGATCTATTTTAAGTATTGTAACGGAACGAAATTTTTTCAAACTCATTAATATAATTATGGTATTAATTTATTTTGAGTCATGTTCCTATTTTGCATAATTTTATCCATGAATAAGTAATTATTCTAAATTCCGTAGTCGATCACATTCGTGGGAACAAGTGTGAGGTTTGGACTATTATGAACTTGGATTGGTATACATTCACGGACTGAATGTGGGGCAAGGTTGCTACCAAGGTTCATAGATATTTGTGGGATACAAATATTGGAAGACCCACCCTCAAGATTTACTAAATGGAGCCTTTGTGGTTGATCACATGTAATCTTGAGTAAAGGCGAATATCATTGTATCCTCTGACCTGAGATACATATTGGGTTCGGATATTTACCAAGTATTGTGCCTTGATTCTTTCCTTCACTATTCTGAAATATGGTAGTTCATAAGGAAGATCTCAAGTATAATAAAAAGTATATATCTAGGACGTATGTTGTCAAGATGGAATTTGTCCCTCTTATTCGTTGAGAGTTAGATGTCTAAGGCCTGATAAAGTTAAATCTAAAAGAGAGTGATCATTCTGTGTCTCTTGGATTTAACAAGACATCTAGGACGATAGGATATAATGAAAGATTCACCTATTCATATTCGAGATGGGAACTCGAAAGAGATGATGTTATTGAATGGCACAAAGTCATAACATATTGAGGGTGATGGACGGTCGTTAGGTGGTATCCATTACTTGCATTAATTTCTTATGTTTCTCATGCAAGTGGGAGATTGATAGTATTTCGTATGCCCGAGAGACATATTAAATTAATGTGGCTAATGTGTTATGGTCCAAGTCGGGTCATACCCAATAACAAGCTTACCAACACTTTATATGTATTTAAACTTAACGATTGAACTTTAGAAAATCGGTTTTCTAAAAAAATATTATCACTTGAGATAAATTATCTGGATAATTTATATTTACAAAGAATTTAATTATTTATAGGTTTAAATAATTAAAATGTGTTATGTTTTATAAATTTGTTTATAAAAGTGCATGTAACAATACATATGCATGGCCTTTGATTACAAGTTTAATTTTAAAACTAATCTTGTATAAAACAAAAGGAAAGTGGCGGTTTTATGTAACCAAGAGAAGACCACACATGCTCCTTTTGTGGCTTTCAAAATGCACATTGCTTAAGCACATGCAAGGGTGCACTTAAACCAAGTGATTAACTAATACATTAGTGAACTTGCTTAAAAACTCTCTCATTCCTTTTCTGCATTCTGCTGGCCGAATATTATAAGGGAAAAGAAGTGGTTTTTCAGCTTGCTAAACTAGTTCATAAAGTGTCAAAAGCCTAACTAATTTAGTGAAGGTGTTGGTGATTAAAAGCTTTGGGTATTACACACTTGAGGCTTCAAGTTAGAAGCTTATTTGCCATCATCTTCTTCATCATTGCAGCTGTCCAATTCAGCCTTTTATTCTTCATTAAGGTGCTGTCCAATTCAGCCTTTTATTCTTCATTAAGGAGGTATTAACTTCTTCCTTTATTGTTATAGGTAAGCATAATTCCAAGACTTGATATTACATGGAATTCAATTAAAATGATTTAACATATACACTTGTTTATAAATAACATAATGCTTCCGCTTGTCTTAATATTCATGAAATTGGTTTTGTGATTATATACACATATGAATTTGTTGTTATGTTGAATTCCATCACTAACAACCCCCATTCAGGTTATGGATGGCTTTAGTACTTCGAGATTATTATTATACAGATGAGAGGTTCTGTTTGGGGATATTCTATGCATTAAAGTTAATGTCGGTTACCAGGTGTTCAATTCATATGAATGATTTTATCTTTATGCAGACGAGAGGTTCTGTTTATAAATACGAAAATCTTGTGGTCTATTAAAATTATGGAAATGATCGATTATGATAAAATAATGAACTCACTAACCTTTTGGTTGACACTTTAAAGCATGTTTATTCTCAGGATTGAAAGAAATCTTCCGCTGTGCATTTCTCAATTTAAAGATATTACTTGGAGTCATTCATGGCATATTTCAAAAGACGTTGCATTCAAGTCGTTGAGTTCAGTAAAGATTATGATTAAGTAAATGACAGATTAGATCATTTATAGTTGGATATTATGAAATGGTATGCATGCTTGTCAACTTTCAATGTAATGAAAGTTTGTCTTTTAAAACGAATGCAATGTTTGTAAAATGTATCATATAGAGGTCAAATACCTCGCAATGTAATCATATGTTATTGTATTCGTTCTTATGGATTAGGACGGGTCTTTACACTCTACGCTACAAACTTCCAATGTTTCTCAATTTGTAAATGTAAATATTCCGTTTGCGAATATGTTCTCAAATGTTCACATATAACAAATAGAACAACTACTACTACCCGAACCAACAACAAAGTTAACAAGTTCCATACTGAAATGTCCCGTTCATATCGATTTATAAACATTCCATATTAAATGATTTCGTTGCGAGGTTTTGACCTCTATATGAGACGTTTTTCAAAGACTGCATTCAATTTTAAAACAAACCATAACCTTTATTTTATCGATAAAGGTTTAAAAATATTACGACGATTATCAAATAATGATAATCTAAAATATAGCGTTTTCACACGATTATTACATAATGGTTTACAATAATATTACACATCAATTTAAGTCTTAGAATGCAGTTTTTAAACAATATTATACAAGCTTGTTGACTCCAACTCTTGTCCATAAATTAGCATGCAACAGCGGAAGCTCTTAATAATCACCTGAGAATAAACATGCTTTAAACGTTAACAAAAATGTTGGTGAGTTATAGGTTTAACCTATATATTTATCAAATCGTAATAATTGACCACAAGATTTCATATTTCCATTTCTCATAAACAGCATGCAATCTGCATAAAAATCATTCATATGATGAACACCTGGTAACCGACATTAACAGGATGCATATAGAATATCCCCATCATTCCGGGACTCTCATCGAACATGATAAATCGAAGTACTAAAGCATCCGTAACTCGGATGAGGCTTGTTGGGCCAAATAGATCTATCTTTAGGATTCGCGTCAATTGGTGGCAATTATAATAAACACCAATTCTTAGGCTACCAAGCTAAAAAAGGGCATATTCGGTTCGATAATTCAACATAGAATGTAATTTTGATCACTTGTGTCTATTTTGTAAAACATCTATAAAACTGCATGTATTCTCATCCCAAAAATAATAGATTTTAAAAGTGGGACTATAACTCACTTTCACAGATTTTTACTTCGTCGGGAAGTAAGACTTGGCCACTGGTCGATTCACGAACCTATAACAAATATGTACATATATATCAAAGTATGTTCAAAATATATTTACAACATTTTTAATACGTTTTAATATTTTAAGTTTATTAAGTCAGCTGTCCTCGTTAGTAACCTACAACTAGTTGTCCAAAGTTAGATGTACAGAAATAAATTGATATAAATTATCTTGAATCAATCCATGACCCAGTGTATACACGTCTCAGGCTAGATCACAACTCAAAGTATATATATTTTTAGAATCAACCTCAATCCTGTATAGCTAACTCAATCATTACTACATATAGAGTGTCTATGGTTGTTCCAAATAATATATATACATGGGTCGATATGATATGTCAAAACATTTGCATACGTGTCTATGGTATCCCAAGATTACATAATATATTAGAATACATGTATAATACAATATAAGTTAGCTAGGATATGATTTGTATAGATTTGTTACAAATTTCACGTACCTACAACAAGCAAAATTATCCAATCTTGTTTTACCCATAACTTCTTCGTTTTAAATCCGTTTTGAGTGATTCAAGTTGCTATGGTTTCATATTGAACTTAAGTTTATGTATCTAAACAGAAAAAGTATAAGTTTATAGTCAGAAATACAGGTTACAAGTCGTTTTTGTAAAGGTAGTCATTTCAGTCGAAAGAACGACGTCTAGATGACCATTTTGGAAAACATACTTCCACTTTTAGTTTAACCATGATTTTTGGATATAGTTTCATGTTCATAAGAAAAGTTATTTTCCCAGAAGAACAAATTTTAAATCAAAGTTTATCATAGTTTTTAATTAGCTAACCCAAAACAGCCCGCGGTGTTACTACGACGGCGTATATCCGGTTTTATGGTGTTTTTCGTGTTTTCAGGTTTTAAATCATTAAGTTAGCATATCATATAGATATAGAACATGTGTTTAGTTGATTTTAAAAGTCAAGTTAGAAGGATTAACTTTATTTGCGAACAACTTTAGAATTAACTAAACTATTTTCTAGTGATTACAAGTTTAAATCTTCGAATAAGATAGTTATATATATATGAATTGAATGATGTTATGTACATCATTACTACCTCAATTTTAATAGGTAAACCTATTAGAAGTAACAAAAATTGATCTAGCTTCAAAGGATTCTTGGATGGCTTGAAAGTTCTTGAAGTAGAATCATGACACGAAAACAAGTTCAAGTAAGATTTCCACTCGAAATAAGATAGTTATAGTTATAGAAATTGAATCAAATTTTGAATATGAGTATTAATTTATATTAGAAAGATATCTTACTGTAAATAAGAAAGATTTCTTGAGCTTATATGATTACTTGGATTGGATTAGAAAGCTTGGAAGTAATCTTGCAAACTTGATAGTATTCTTGATTTTATGAAACTAGAACTTATAGAATTTATGAAGAACACTTAGAACATGAAGATAGAACTTGAGAGAGATTAATTAGATGAAGAAAATTGAAGAATGAAAGTGTTTGTATGTGTTTTTGATCATTGGTATATGAATTAGATATAAAGGATGTGAAAGTTTGTCTTCATGTAAATAATTCATAAATGATTTATAATATTTTTTGTAATTTTGTGAGATATTTCATGCTAGTTGCCAAATGATGGTTCCCACATGTTTAATGACTCACATGGGCTACTAAGGAGCTGATGATTGAGTATATATACCAATAGTATATACATCTTAGAAGCTGTGTATTGTACGAGCACGAATACGGGTGCATACGAGTAGAATTGTTGATAAAAATGAATGAGGATGTAATTGTAAGCATTTTTGCTAAGTAGAAGTACTTTGATATGTGTCTTGAAGTCTTTAAAAAGTGTACTAATACATATTAATACACTACATGTATATACATTTTAACTGAGTCGTTAAGTTACTGTTAGTCGTTACATGTAAGTGTTGTTTTGAAACCTTTAAGTTAACGATCTTGTTAAATGTAATTAATCCATTGTTATAATACTTAAATAAGATGTTAAATTGTTATGTTATCATAATAACATGGTGTATAAATATATCTTAACATCATATATATATATATATATATATATATATATATATATATATATATATATATATATATATATATATATATATATATATATATATATATGTTAAAATACTATTACAACGATAATCGTTACATATATGTCTCGTTTCGAAATCCTTAAGTTAGTAGTCTTGTTTTTACATATGTAGTTCATTGTTAACACACTTAATGATTTATTTAATTATAATTTTATCATGTTAAATATAGTGTAACAATATCTTAATATGATACATATGTATTTAGTAAGACGTTGTTATAACGATAATCGTTATATATATCATTTTCGAGTTTCTTAAATTAATAATCTCATTTGTTTGTATATAACTCATTGTTAACATATTTATGGAGATACTTACTTATCATAAACTTATGTTAACCAGATATATATATATATATATATATATATATATATATATATATATATATATATATATATATATATATATATATATATATATATATATATATATATATATATATCCATTTATATAACACCATGTAGTTTTTACAAGTTTTTAACGTTCGTGAATCGCCAGTCAACTTGGGTGGTCAATTGTCTATATGAAACTCATTTCAAATAATCAAGTCTCAACAAATTTGATTGCTTATCATGTTAGAAACATTTAATCATGTAAATATCAATCTCATTTAAAATATAAATATATAAACATGGAAAAGTTCGGGTCACTACACATACTACCCGAACCAACAACAAAGTGAACAATATCCATACTATCCGAACCAAAAATAAAGCTCGAGATGTTAAGATATTTATTTCAATTTATTCAAAGCTCGAGAAAATGTGGCAAAGTGGTTGTGCGGGGGAAGACCTTATGAACACGACCCGAAAACAATTCAAGATACAAACCAAGGGCCGACAGTTTAATTTTGAGGATGCTTGGCATGTTTTAAGGGATTGCCCAAAATTTTTAGAAGGTGAAGGTATAGCGGCTACCAACAAACAAAAAGAAGCAGATGATATACTAATAAATGTTCCAACCGAGGGAAGTTCCAACCCAAACAAAAGAACGAACCCGAACCCAAGCCAATTTAAAATTTTGTTTAAGGATCAAGACCCAATCCGACGCCCTCTGTGACAACCTAGAAATTTTTGACCAAATTTAAACTTTCTCTTTAAATGATTTAATGTTTTCAACACGATAAGCAAAGTCTGTAATGTTAAGTCACGAAAGTTTTGGAACTTCTCGAAGATTCACAAACAATATATATAACTTAATATGCATATATATATATATATATATATATATATATATATATATATATATATATATATATATATATATATATATATATATATATATATATATGATTTCAAGTTATTTAGTAAACGATAGTAACATTCGATTATTGATTCGATTGATATTTAGATAAGTTAACTAAAACGTTTAAGATGAACCAGTAAAACACTAATTTGCTACAGTATTTACGAATTTCTACAGTACCCGAAAAGCTACAGTGTTTTTGAAAATTACTATTTGCTACAGTAAAAAAACTTTGCTTCAGTAACTTTGCTACAGTAAAAAACTATTTTAAAATGAAAATGTGTATATATATATATATATATGTATATACTACGAGACGATGCTTTATAGAAGCAAATAACCAAAACACTTAATTGATTAAAGCTACACTTCGAGCGACATAGTTTATCAATGATTAAGTGTAATTTTTGATAAAGGTATGACCCACGAAACGTAAAGTAAAAGTTTTCTCAGTGTACGAAAGGACGTTCGAAAAATCGGAACCGGGACATAAGTCGAGTGACGACGTACGACTTATTGGAACAAAAATTACAAGTTAACTAGGCACGAGAATATAATATAATATATAATTAATTAATATAAATTATATATATTATATATTAATAAATAAATATGTCGACGAGGAAGAGTTAAGATACATGTGTGAGCTGGAAAAGGGATCCATGCGATCGCATGGAATCCCCTTACATTAGCCACGCGATCGCATGGCAGGGGATTTCAGGACATCTATAAAAGCTCGATCTGGTTCCAGTTTCTTTCCTCATTCATTTTACTACGTCTCATTTAAATTATTTAAATTATTATTATTATTATTATTATTATTATTATTATTATTATTATTATTATTATTATTATTATTATTATTATTATTAAGATTAATATTATTATTAATCCTATTATTATTAGTAGTATTAGTACATAAAATACTACGACGAGGCCATGAGCGGGTCACTTTTGAAATGGGTTTTCGAGCGGGATAGAGCTAAGGAAACTATGGGTTATAGCTATGAAGGTTATGGGTATTGCTTGGGGGTTAAGACCATGAGTCAAAGGTCAAACCTAGTGTTTATCATCTCTGTTGCGTCTACGTACTTTCCTGCAATATTGAATCACAATATTGATACGTGAGCATTCATATCTTATCTTTTATATATTAATTGTGTATCCATGTCTAGTGCTCGAGTATATATATTTATGCATGCTTGTATGCTAAATTCGTCGTTAAACGGTTTATGATGAATCACGAATTAAATACATATATTACTGATAAAAGGTATATGATATGCATGTTTTTGGAAAGCTGACGAAAAATCAATAACTTTTCATTTAGAAATCGCGTAATTTCGGTGAACGAATTAAAAGATATGATCAACTGAATTATGATTGATATTAATTAAAATTGCTTACTAATCTGCAATTGATATTTAAACAACTTGTATGTAAGATTGATAAATTGGAATTTTGAATATTACTAGCCGAGTAAATGAATCCTTATATAAGGCACGTCTTGTATTGTTGAACAATTGTCAAAATTGATTATTTTATCATATTTTAAAGCCTTATAAAAACTATAGTCTAATTTTACAAGAATTGGGAAACTATGTGAAATGTTAAAATGTTTCGATTATCATAATCATTCAACTATAGTATTGAATCAGATTGACTTTTTGAAATGACTTTTGATAACTTTTGTATGTCAATCTCGAGCATTAGGATTATGATACACTATGACCTGACCTAGCTTGATAGACATTTATTGACCAACATATGTTTTCTAGGTTGAGATCTAAGGTTATTTGGTAATCCAAGTTTCAGTCACATTTTGGTGAACGACTTTATATGCTGCTAAGGTGAGTTTCATTTGCTCCCTTTTTAATTGCTTTTGCAATCTATATTTTTGGGCTGAGAATACATGCACTTTATTTTAAACACAATGGACACAAGTACATACTAAATTCTATACTGAGTTTGAACCGAAAATCCCTTAGCTTTGGTAACTAGTAACTGCCGGTTATAAGAACTAGTGGGCGCGAGTAGTAGTATATGGATCCATAGGGCTTGACATCCCCGTCTATTCCAGGTATAGAAACCCTAATCTGAACTATAAAATAGACGTATACTATTTGAGTTTAGTACACGTTGGTTTGCGTGTATTGTACATGTTGGTTGCATGTATGTTAAAACAGGGGTACTTATTATAACGTTAAAGCTTAGTTACCAGGGTGCTCAATCTTGTAGAATATTTTAATAAACGTTTCTGGATGAAACAACTGAAATCTTGTGATCCACCTTTATATACAGATTATGCGAAACACTAAAACTATGAACTCACCAACCTTTGTGTTAACACTTGTTAGCATGTTTATTCTCAGGTTCCTAGAAGTCTTCCACTGTTTGCTTATATGTTAGACAAGCTTTGTGCATGGAGTCATACATGCTTTATTCAAGAAAACGTTGCATTCACAAAACCATCATCATGTATCTATTTTGACTACATTGTCAACGGAAGTATTATTGTAAACTATTATTTACGGTGATTGTCTATGTGTAGAAATCATCAGATGTCGAAAACCTTGGGTTTAAATATTCATTTATGGTATACCTTTTCAAAAGAATGCAATGTTTATAAAACGTATCATATAGAGGTCAAAAACCTCGCAATGAAATCGATGAATGACGTATTCGTCCATATGGATTTGGAGCAATCATCACAGTTGGTATTAGAGCATTGGTCCTAGCGAACCAGGTCTTGCATGAGTATGTCTAACTGATAGTTGTTAAGATGCATTAGTAAGTCTGGACTTCAACCGTCTCTGCATGTTAAAAGTTTTGCTTATCATTTCTTGTCAGAAATTACATGCTTATCATTCTTAAGTCTAGACACGTTTTCCTGCATTTATTGCATAAATAGTGTATAGACAAAAATTCATATCTTAGCGTATCTGTTACTATAAACTTTTCCTGTCATCTTCCGAAAATTTCTCCGTTAATTATGGAATTTGGTATTATATATACATATGTAAATTATGTATTGAAGAATACCAAACTAAATTCTATAATCTAATTCATATCAAAAATCATCTCCCTAATTATACAAGATGGATCCCGTATCTAGTTCAAATTTCTTAAACTCCGACAGCTATTCCGATAAGGATATTCACCTGAATTCCGAAGATAGTGTAACCGGAATGGATTAACCAATCAGCCATCACCTATTCTGGATGAATTGGGTATGGGTTCGTAGCCTGCTTAGTCATTGGAGACAAGAAGAAGGTGATCCCTTCCATCCACCACATTTCCCTCTTGGCGAAGAACCTGAAGCACTTACCGGCGAACCTGTTCGAGACACCATTTTCTCTCTCATTTCCAAAGTATCTCGTCACGATAATATACTATCTCAAATTCTGAATCTCATTCACTCGCTCGTCCGAACCGACAATCATCCTGGTGTAATAGAAGAAGTCAACGAGCTTCGCCCTCGGGTAGTGGCTTTGGAGAACATGGTGCAAAGGTTACAAGCACCAGTAGCAGTACTGGCAGCAACAGTACCACCATCAGCAACACCAACAGTACCATCACCACCACCAAAAACAACATCCGCATCTCACACCTCAACATCACAATCTGTACCTCGAACATCAACGTTATACGCACCATAGATACCAAGGAATACCAACAACAACAACAAACGATGAAGTATTGATTCATAAATTCATCGAAGAAATATTATGCAGAGAATATGTAGTGTCAAAAAGTTTTAGAGATTACTTATTCTATTTCTAATTGTAAATCAGATGAATGAGCGAATAGAAATGATGAAATAAAACCCTGATCGAAATGGTGCACGATTTACAAGCTAGATCTGTTAGCAGCAACACCGTCAGTACCATCAACATCGTCAGCATCAGCAGCATCTACAACAACCATAAGCTCCGCCAGATCCATAATCACCGCAAACATCATCACTAATCAACAACGCATATATCGTATCAACGAGTTATGAAGTATTAAATCATTCCCTCTAAAGAAATTATATGTATATTTTATATATATATGAATTCTGAGATCAAAATAAATCTTTTCGTACTAAGCTATTACGTGTGAATCTTAACTAGTAGGTACTACTCGGTTAATTCATATTACTAATATGCTATGATGTACATCCTTCGTTAACGACTTAACCATCGTTAACTACAATATCTGTTTCAACTCAATGAATTCCATTTCATAATGAACTTAGTGTATTAATCAACTACATGTTTGATTTTACACTTTTATCTTCGATGTACTCGAAACTTTCTAGAAAACATCATTTATATCTTATGAAGTTCATAAGAATTCCACGAGCACTAAAATCATTCACCGAGGATATATCAATAAAAATGAATAACGAAGTATTGATTCATAATTTCATTTACGTTGAAGAGATAATCCACGAAGATTACAAAATTTCTAAAGTTTTAGAGATTATTCATTTCTAGTTCCAGCTGAAAATTAAATGAGCTTAATATGATATTAACTCATTAAATCTGTATTACATTTGAAGAAAATATACATACTAATATTTTCATAAAAATTGTGATAAAATTCTCTTGTACAAAATATTATTTGTGAAACTTTTAACGGGTAGGTAATACCCAAAAGATATATAAATTCACAAATAATATGTTACATTCTTCGAATCTGATTCAGCAATCATCAACTATATTCACTACTTTCACAACAATATACATTCTTTCATAGAAATCAAAATAACCATTCGCATCCAGATTTGATTACATATTCTGGTTTTGAAAAAAAAAAATCAGAATCCAAGCCCAGATTTAACAGAAAACATCACTCTTAGATTCTTACATCTTTGAAATGCCATACTTTGAATTCAAAACTGTACTAGAACATCATATGTATACATATAACATTCATCTCTTAGAATTAGGAGCTTTCATTCTGAAATTCTAAAAAGCAACCAGTCTACGAATCAATACCCTAAATGTTGAAAAAGTTGATGAAGCAGTAAAAACTGTAAAGGACTTTAACAGCCAAAAGTTTGATGATAAAGAATTGTGTGTTGGCAAAGCTCAGAAAAAGAGAAGGTTTGGAACTGGAAAACGGATTAAGCAAATCATGAAGGAGGCTGTGGACAAATCACAAAGACTAAACCTGCATTTAAAGAATCCAAAATGATTCAGTATTTGTTGAAGATATTAACGAATACCTTGCTCCTGACTCTAAACTTTTACGGACAAATCTTCTTCATCATCCTTCGATATTAGAAATTTTAAGATATCATCGTATATTTCATTATAAATATCCTCGATATTTCTGAAGATATTTTCATAACTATCCTTATCTGAAATCATTTATCTCCTCGCGTTATCTGTATTACATCATAAAGGAAACTGTTTAGTTTCTATATTATATAAACCTTCGAGTTTAAATTATGAATATTTTGAAGCAGTGTTGGGAACTGAAGCATGAGTTAGTATAATATAATGACACTTGATCAATGTGATTATATTACAGTAAGTCATGCTGAGTTTCTAATGGAACGTGATAAAGGTTCACAGATCATACCCTCATTATAAACCATGTTACATAACTCTTTCATTCTATTTAACCTCTAAACTATCAAGAAAATATTTTCTTAATGATTCGGTCTATTTCGAGGTATTCTGGTAATTTGACAAGTCAGATTGTGCTATTACCGTTTCTTTCTTAGAACATTAATTATGTTCATTCCGAAATTCATACCTACGAATTCTGGACCATTATTCGCTTGATTTAAAGTCGGGAAGATAAAACAAAAGCATGAAGCTTTAAAATATCAATGGGAGTATATATAAATCACAATAAATTAGAGAGAGTATTAACTGTGGATGTCAATGATTATGGAAAGACAGAAGCAGAGACATCGAAATATAAGGGAAGATATAAAACCCAACAACCACCCATAAATTATAAATCTTATATATCGATGAATATAGCAATATAAAGACAAGGGAGGACTAAAAACACTATAAAACCAAGAGTATAGTAGAAGTGAATAGATTCTTCTGGCGGCAGATGGAAAATAAGAATGACGGATATGAAGGTTAGAAGTATATCAAGAATCAGAACTGGATGGAGCATATTGACGAATGCTTTAAAATAAGAATTGAGGGAGAAAGAATAAATGGTATGAGCTGTGGAAAATAAGGAACTGAAGGGGGTAGATTTATAGTATAATATTAGACAGTAAAATCGAGACAGATCATCGCATTAAATCGAAAAGAATCATAATTTCCTTAATTACCGAAGAATCAAATCTTATTACGAAAATTTTCTCCAAATCTCTTGAACTCCGGCAATTAACCCATCTACGTCAAAAGCTATGATGAAACTTACTTTTTCTCATTTCACACTTTTGTGATAACTTCATTCGTACACTTCACATAAACAAATTGTTGTATCCATATTACTCAATGATGATAAAACTCTAATTTTTAACTCGTATGAGTCATGAAAACATAATTATTGTCATCCATGACCATCCCAACCAAATTTCGGGACAAAATTTCTTTAACGGGTAGGTACTGTGACAACCCGGAAATTTTTGACCAAATATAAACTTTATCTTTAAATGATTTAATGTTTTCGACACGATAAGCAAAGTCTGTAATGTTAAGTCACGAAAGTTTTGGAACTATATTCATGTAATCAATTATTCTTTGACTGTTCTCGAAGATTCACGAACAATATATATATATATATATATATATATATATATATATATATATATATATATATATATATATATATATATATATATATATATATATATATATATATATATATATATATATATATATATATGATTTCAAGTTATTTTGTAAACGATAGTAACATTCGATTATTGATTCGAATGATATTTAGATAAGTTAACTAAAACGTTTAAGATGAACCAGTAAAACACTAATTTGCTACAGTATTTTCGAATTTCTACAGTACCCGAAAAGCTACAGTGTTTTTGAAAATCACTATTTGCTACAGTAAAAAAACTTTGCTTCAGTAACTTTGCTATAATAAAACACTATTTTTAAAATGAATATATATATATATATATATATATATATATATATATATATATACTACGTGACGATGCTTTATAGAAGCAAATAACCAAAACACTTAATTGATTAAAGCTACACTTCGAGTGACATAGTTTATCAATGATTAAGTTTAATTTTTGATAAAGGTACGACTCACGAAACGTAAAGTAAAAGTTTTCTCAGTGTACGAAAGGACGTTCGAAAAACCGGAACCGGGACATAAGTCGAGTGACGACGTACGACTTATCGGAACAAAAATTACAAGTTAACTAGGCACGAGAATATAATATAATATATAATTAATTAATATAAATTATATATATTATATATTAATAAATAAATATGTTGACGAGGAAGAGTTAAAATACATGTGTGAGCTGGAAAAGGGATCCATGCGATCGCATGGAATCCCCTTACATTAGCCACGCGATCGCATGGCAGGGGATTTCAGGACATCTATAAAAGCTCGATCTGGTTCCAGTTTCTTTCCCCATTCATTTTACTACGTCTCATTTAAATTATTTAAATTATTATTATTATTATTATTATTATTATTATTATTATTATTAAGATTAATATTATTATTAATCCTATTATTATTAGTAGTATTAGTACATAAAATACTACGACGAGGCCATGAGCGGGTCACTTTTGAAATGGGTTTTCGAGCGGGATAGAGCTAAGGAAACTATGGGTTATAGCTATGAAGGTTATGGGTATTGCTTGGGGGTTAAGATCATGAGCCAAAGGTCAAACCTAGTGTTTATCATCTCTATTGCGTCTACGTACTTTCCTGCAATATTGAATCACAATATTGATACGTGAGCATTCATATCTTATCTTTTATATATTAATTGTGTATCCATGTCTAGTGCTCGAGTATATATATTTATGCATGCTTGTATGCTAAATTCGTCGTTAAACGATTTATGATGAATCACGAATTAAATACATATATTACTGATAAAAGGTATATGATATGCATGTTTTTGGAAAGCTGACGAAAAATCAATAACTTTTCATTTAGAAATCGCGTAATTTCGGTGAACGAATTAAAAGATATGATCAACTGAATTATGATTGATATTAATTAAAATTGCTTACTAATCTGCAATTGATATTTAAACAACTTGTATGTAAGATTGATAAATTGGAATTTTGAATATTACTAGCCGAGTAAATGAATCCTTATATAAGGCACGTCTTGTATTGTTGAACAATTGTCAAAATTGATTATTTTATCATATTTTAAAGCCTTATAAAAACTATAGTCTAATTTTACAAGAATTGGGAAACTATGTGAAATGTTAAAATGTTTCGATTAATATAATCATTCAACTATAGTATTGAATCAGATTGACATTTTGAAATGACTTTTGATAACTTTTGTATGTCAATCTCGAGCATTAGGATTATGATACACTATGACCTGACCTAGCTTGATAGACATTTATTGACCACGTATGTTCTCTAGGTTGAGATCTAAGGTTATTTGGTAATCCGAGTTTCAGTCACATTTTGGTGAACGACTTTATATGCTGCTAAGGTGAGTTTCATTTGCTCCCTTTTTAATTGCTTTTGCAATCTATATTTTTGGGCTGAGAATACATGCACTTTATTTTAAACACAATGGACACAAGTACATACTAAATTCTATACTGAGTTTGAACCGAGAATCCCTTAGCTTTGGTAACTAGTAACTGCCGGTTATAAGAACTGGTGGGCGCGAGTAGTAGTATATGGATCCATAGGGCTTGACATCCCCGTCTGTTCCAGGTATAGAAATCCTAACCTGAACTATAAAATAGACGTATACTATTTGAGTTTAGTACACGTTGGTTTGCGTATATATTAAAATAGGGGTACTTATTATAACGTTAAAGCTTAGTTACCAGGGTGCTCAATCTTGTAGAATATTTTGATAAACGTTTCTGGATGAAACAACTGAAATCTTGTGATCCACCTTTATATACAGATTATGCGAAACACTAAAACTATGAACTCACCAACCTTTGTGTTGACACTTGTTAGCATGTTTATTCTCAGGTTCCTAGAAGTCTTCCGCTGTTTGCTTATATGTTAGACAAGCTTTGTGCATGGAGTCATACATGCTTTATTCAAGAAAACGTTGCATTCACAAAACCATCATCATGTATCTATTTTGACTACATTGTCAACGGAAGTATTATTGTAAACTATTATTTACGGTGATTGTCTATATGTAGAAATCATCAGATGTCGAAAACCTTGGGTTTAAATATTCATTTATGGTATACCTTTTCAAAGGAATGCAATGTTTATAAAACGTATCATATAGAGGTCAAATACCTCGCAATAAAATCGATGAATGACGTATTCGTCCATATGGATTTGGAACGATCGTCACACCCTCCAAGTCGAGCTAAAAGTCAAAGGGATTCATACTCATCCGATGTTGTGAGCCGTATGTCATCTGATGAAGTACGACTAAAGATAGATCGATCCGCTGAAGCTTCACAACTAGCGGCGAATCGAGCCTTGGAAAAGCTATGTGAAGATAGCGATATGCGAACAATGTTTAAAGATTTCAAACATCTTTCCAAACCGGACTCGCGTCTGATGTGTGCAGCGGAGGTGTAGGAAATAATATTATTTTTAATACGGAATACGATACTAATTACACAAGTTTTATATATTTAATTTACAGATGAGATATACCTAAACCTTGCAACAACACTTATAGGCAATGTATCTAATCGTAGAGTAGTGTAGTTTTTAGTAAGTCCAGTTCGTTCCACAGGGAGCTAGTGATTACGTACTATATTTTTATAAAACTATATATATATATATATATATATATATATATATATATATATATATATATATATACATACATACATACATACATATAAGTGTTTATTATTATTATAAAGGGGGATTTTACCGTTTATTGACCGGTTTGTCGATTTTATATTTTAAGCGTAAAGATAAATGACAATAATTAAAGTGCATAAAATAAATGACAAAATTAAAATGACAATAAATAAAATGACAGTAAATAAAAGTACGATGAGATATAAAATAACACAATTATGCTTATTTAAACTTCCGTAACCATGTTGTTTGACGTTTTGATTTTAATTTATTTATCTGGGTTAATTGTTCTTTGTCCTGAATTATTTCAAACCTATCTGGTTTTTGCCCATAATAGTCCATCGGTCATAATTATAAAATGCTCGTCAAATTAACCTTATACCCGAAGTCAAATATTCCAACTAATTAGGGATTTAAACTGTAACAAGGTTTTAATACTTTGTTAATAATTACAACGGGTTATCGACTGCGTGTAATTCAACGTTTTAATTAAATGATCGTAAATTAATTAAATGATACACTAAATAGGACATGCATAATCATTTAATAATTATTAGATCAACTAATTTGAAGATAGGTTCGACAGATTCCAATGAGTTGTCATTCGATTAGACAATACCCCCCATCTATTAATAGTCCATAGTCCAATGTCCACAAGTGTCGGTCTTTTGTCCAAACCCGAATTATGGTATAAAATCCAATAACCCAGTCTTAATATTTAGTCCAACATCACGATTACTTCGGCTCAAATTAGCATAATAATAACTTAGTTACGAGACATTAATTTAAAAAGGAAGAACATAGCTTACAGTGATTATTAATAGCGTAACGTTACACGGACAGAACTCCGACTTTAAAACTCGTAAAACATTTCTTACAATAACCCAACTAAACCATAACTTATTATTAATCTTAAATTATAATTATAATTATAAATATAAATATAAATACATATAGAGAGATTGAGGTTGGAAAAGGGGTGAAGGATTCGGCAGAATGCTCGAGCTTTTATAGGCCAAATTGATCATGTGCTGCTCCTCGATCGTGGAGGTTTTACCCTTTGCAGCTCTGCGATCATGGAGTTTCGAGTTCCAGCTCACCATTTGAATTCAAAATGTGGGCTGCTGATTTTTATATATATATATATATATATATATATATATATATATATATATATATATATATATATAACATTATGTAATTATATGTATATTATATTATATTCTTGTGCATAGTTGACTTGTAATTTTAGGTCCGTTGTCTCGCGCGTTGATGCTCGGTTTATGTCTCGGTTCCAGATTTTCGAACGTCTTTTCGTACGCTTAGATATCTTGTATTTTGCGTTCCACGACTTGTACTCTTGTTAATATTTAGACGTATCTCATCAATAAATTGAACCACTTGGATTGTATCTTGTACATTTAAGCTATTTGGTCATTTGCGTCTTCAAATCGTCGTTTTCTTATTTTGTCTTTGCACTTATTTATTTAAACGAATATTACTTGAAAATAGAACAATTGCAACTGAAAACTTTACATATTGGAAGGATATTGCGCCTAAATATATGTTCATTTGAAGCACTATCAAATATCCCCACACTTGAGCGTTGCTTGTCCTCAAGCAATACAGAACTTGAAATTAAATCACACTCCACTCGAATCACTTTTTTTATTCTCACACTTTATACATCAGTGATTTTAATACGGCGGTATAAACAATAATAGTAACGATGTGCTTTACAGTTCCACATGACTATAAAAATTTAGATCCTTTAAGGAAATTGGATCTTTATGAAAACATTTGATCTTTTGAAAATTGAAGCTAGATTTTACTCTAGATAAGTTTTCCGGAATAACCCTTCACCGGTGTTTGCAAAATATTTTTGTGGGTTGTGTGGGTTTCAGATTTTAAAATTTTAGCTCAAAACTTGCGGTTTTGTGTCACCCACTCGCTAACCTTGTATTAGGAAAGCAACACGTCCAGTATACTTGCTCCGTATATTACCTTTCGGTAAACTACCGTCCGGTTGTAAAGGAAAGCGTTGAACAAGCAACTATTAAGGCAATGTCTAATGACATGCAGATGTTCATGGTCCACAACATGTCGGATGCAATTACTATCCTTTATAGGAGAAATAGTAAAGATCACCCTATAATTTTTTGGTCTGGCACAAGGTCCTGTCTTCGACCATGCTATGCAACCACCGTTCTTACGGTTGACACCCGATTTGGTTCAGGTGACCTAATGAATTCCGATGAATTCTTAGATTTTTACGTTCAATGGTAATGAACGGATCGAAAATAGATTTTCAGAAAACAAATCGGTTTTACTTTTGATCAAAACATTTTCTCGTTCAAGCTCGAGTTTAGATATCATCAAATTCCATGAGTTTTAATTCTCAATCTTTAAGGTCAATCTCAAGGATTGAGTAATATCAGGCTTAAAAGCTGATTTTTAATCTTTAAGGAGATTATCCTTTCTGGGGGTCTGATTCATTAGTCTTATCAAGCTAATTTGCACGGCGCTCTCCCCATTTTACGAGACAGATCCTCTCATGGTTAGGATAAATCTGACCACATGGCGACCCTGTTTAATGTTGAGGTCCGTGGATTTCCTGCTGATTTTAGAGATGACTTTTCTAGATTTTTCGTCAACCTACAGCTGGTCTTGACGATAACTTCCTGACCTAAATCAAGAAGTGCGCGTCTTTTTCGGAAGACTTTACTTCCTTTTAATGATGGAATTGATTCATCGTGTAGATCCATCTTTTCATTCAAATATATTAGAGTAAATCGGGTAAAACTGATTAGTTTAGTCTAAAGCAAAAGTACCTGCAATAATTTGTACAAAAATATGTGATATATGTTTTAAATAACTTGGTAAATTCTTCCCACACTTAGCTTTTATTTATTCTTTTCTTTGCCTTTTTATTCTTTTCTATTCCATTTTAAATGAATTCAAGTGTTTTTGGGTTGTTTCTCAATTTATGTACTTTCCGAGGTAATAATAATTTCGGTATTAATACCTAGTTTTATCGTTCATAAATATGTATAAACAATATTTTGAATTCATTTATTTGAAAATTTTTAAAAATTTTACTAGAAGTGGGTAGTCAGTATATAAGACTAGGGCTGTTCTTTATTATCAAAGAGCACTAGATTCTAATACAACTACTGCTTTACTAGTAAAATTTAACGGTGGCTATTAAACCAAGTGTATAAGTCAAATGTTTAAAACCTGAAAGAATTTAATCCCTTCCCACACTTAAGATCTTGCAATGCCCTCATTTGCAAGAAATCAGTAAAAATTTAAATTCATGAGGGCGATTAGCGTAAAAAGATGATTAAGATTTACCAAAGTTTCCAAATATATTGTTCTTTGTTTGAATGATAAATGGTGCAGATCATTTGTTCATTCCTGCAGTTGTTATATTACATTTGATAGTTTGCGTCTTGTCGTCAAAATTAATAGCTTTTGCTAAACTTAATGCCAGTCTTTGAAAGTACGCTGTTTTACCCTGTTTTGTATATAACATAAAATACAAACATATATATACATATTTTTGAAGTTGGGTATATTACCCCACATTCATATAATATTTTTGGCATACTTTAGATCAATAATATTAAAAATAATGATAACAAAAATTTTCGTCCCGTCCTTGGGTAAAGCAATTTCGGTTCTACGACCTAGTGTTTAACTCACGACGAATTTTAGAAATCATTTTTTAAACTTAATGAAATAAAGTAAATTTTGTTTTTATATTCACACAAAACTTAAATTTAAAAAGCATATTAATTTCATACAAAACCTACAAAACAAAAGAAATTCAGAATGGGGGGAGAAACTAGTTCTTTAGTGTCTGCTAGTGGAAAAGACCAATCGGATTCCATTCTCGAAACTACACGAGAACAGAACAATTAACTCTAGACAAAATTATTTCTTAGAACATTTGAATCTCCCCACACTTAGGTAGCTGTGGTGTCGAATTTGTGATTAACTTCATCGTCAATTTCTCTTGGACCATAATCAACTTGCATATCTGTGACTTTTGCTCTAAGCCATTGGTTGGATTCCTGTGTAATATCCACAAATTCAACTAGTTTCGCCTTTTATTTAGGCGATAGATTGGATACTAACCAGTTACATAACTTAAAGTTCCCTTTGGTTTTAGCAACAAGAATCCGTTTAATAAGTTTCTTCATTGAACTGTTAATAACGGGGTCATTTAATTTTGTATCAACAACGGGGTTCTTTTTTATCAGGTCATCATTAGGTGTTACTTCATCTTCCCCACACTTAGGCTTTTTATTATTGTTAAGCACTACCCTTAGAGTTGGTAAAACAATATGCTTCTCATCGATCGTTTTTATTGGTTCAACGGTTTTGGTTGGTGAAGATTTAGACTTTCGAATCACAAAGGTGATCAATTTTTCACCATTACTAAGTGTCATTCTACCCTCTCTTACATCAATAAACGCCCCGGTGGACGCTAAGAATGGTCGACCTAAAATTAGAGGAATGTTTGAGTCCTCTTCTATGTCAATGACAATAAATTCGACTAAAAAAAGTTAAATTGCCCACTTGAACGGGTAGGTTGTCAGCAATTCCAACTGGGCGCTTAATGGTTTGATCAAAGAGTAGAACACTCATTTCCATTGGACTTAACTCACCTATACCTAATCTCTTATATAACGAAAGAGGCATAACACTCACACTCGCACCTAAATCTGCTAGTGCATCATACATGACACAATCACTAAGTAGACAAGGAACAATAAATTCACCCGGATCACCCAACTTGGGTGGAAGTTTTGGTGGAACTGTCTTAACCGGGTTTACTTTTACGGTTTTTATTTCTTGCACTTTCTTATTCTTCTTCTTCTTTTCAAAGGTATCATAAACTTTATTACCTATCACTTGCTCATACTCAACTCCTTTTCTTGGAAACAGGATGGGTGGTCTGTATGGTGCCACCACTGGCTTTACATACTCGGGTGGTGGTGGTGTTGTAACTTCTTTATTGTTACTCACATCTAAAACATTTCCATCTTCTGGTGCTGGTTTTTCAGAATTTGTTGACACCATATTAACATTGTCATTCCGAGGATTTACTTCAGTATTACTCGGTAGCTTTCCTTGTTCTCTCTCACTCATCATGCTAGCAAGAGTACCTACGTGTTTTTCTAGATTCAAAATGGAAGCTTGTTGAGTTCTAAATGACTGAGCAAACCTCTCATTCGTTTGGGTTTGAGATGTAGTAAATTGTGTTTGAGATTCAACTAGCTTTTGTACCATTTCTTCCAGATTTGACTTTTTCTCTTCGGTTTGTTGTGGTGGTTTATACAAGCTAGGTCTTTGTTGATTGAAAGTGTTGTTTTAAGTTGGTTGGTTATTCGGACCTTGTTGGTTGTACGAGTTATTGTTTGGTCCATTTGGATTGTAAAGAATGTTTTGATTTCGATTGAAGTTTGGCTTTGGCGGTTGATAATTTTTTTGATAATTATTTCCCGGCCTTTGGTTAATGTAGGAAACATTCTCACGTTGTTCCATGGTTTGTTCAATGTGACAATCTTTCATTAAGTGTGGTCCACCGCATTGCTCACAACTGATTCTTATTGCGTGAATATCTTTAGTCATCTTTTCCATTCTTCTTTCGAAAGCATCTATTTTTGCGAAAATGGAATCAAGGTCATGGCTAGAATCGGCTCTAGCCGCTTTTGATGAACGAAAAATATCTTTTTCTTGGTGCCACTCATGTGAGTGGGAAACTGTGTTATCAATAATTTTGTGAGCTTCGGTTGCGGTTTTCTTCATCATGGAACCACCAGCTGCTGTGTCGATGTCTTTTCGTGTAGTGACGTCGACACCTTGGTAGAATATTTGTACTATTTGATAAGTGTCTAAACCGTGCTGAGAACATCCTCTCAACAACTTTCCGAATCTTGTCCACGCCTCATATAATGTTTCATTTGGCTTTTGCGCGAACGTAACAATTTCTCCTTGAAGTCTCACGGCTTTAGATGCCGGAAAGAATCTTTTAAGAAATTTCTCAACTAAAACATCCCATGTGTCAATCGCTCCTTTAGGTAACGATTCTAACCAATCTTTGGCTTCTCCCTTTAAAGTCCAGGGAAACAACATGAGATAGATCTGTTAATCCTCAACTTCTCTAATTTTGAATAGAGTACAGATCCTATTAAAGGTTCGAAGATGTTCTTTTGGATCTTCTTTTGGCGTACCACTATATTGGCATTGATTAGTTACCATGTGTAGGATTTGTCCTTTGATTTCATAATCTGGCTCATTAACATCTGGCCGAATAATGGCGTGACCTTGGCCAGTGCGTGTGGCTCTCATTCGGTCTTCCATACTTTGAGGTTCCATTACTTTCATAATTGAATTTGTTGAATACGAATCACTAGAGGATTCTGATTTAACGGTTTATGGTTCAGGAGGAATGATTAGTGGTTCAGGATCTTGAAATTGTCCTTGAATATCCTCCGGGTTCTCAATTGTGAAGTCGGGTTCAAAAAATGGATTATCGGAAATTTAAATTGGAGTACTTGTTCGACTAGATGATGATTCTAAAGAAAAATCAACGGCGACAATATTGGCTAGATGTCTTGATCGGGTTACAGGTGGTGAACGTATGAAAGGTGGTGAACGTTTCGCTCGGTGCATTCACTGAATATCCTATTAGTTATAAATATAAAAATTATTAAAGTTATCAAATTAATAGACTTTTCTGATTTTGCCCACGTTTCAAATAGTCAATAGATGCAGCAGGTAGCCAGGATCCTTTAAATTGAAAAATCCAAAAATCCACAACTCACCACTAACAAATTCAAATATTACTAAGAACCAGAAAATTTGGATGTCTATTAATTTAATCGCTTTTTATAATTTTTCGTCAAAATTTTGAAATAAAAATCTATATCCTAAAAACTAGAGCGTAGAAATGAGAAAGAAAAAGAGACGCGTCGAAAAACGTCAAAAAATAAAAATAAGAAAGAAAAACGTCGAAACTTAAAAGTCTAAAAAATAAATATTAAAAATTGCGTCTAAAGGTATTAAAGCTTAAATGCAATTCTATATCTAAAATGGCAATTACTTTAAAAGGCACTAAAATCTATAAACTGCGTCGCAAAATTCTAAAGCGCCTAAATCTTAATCTAAAGAAAAGCACTTAAGGGATTTTACGACAAAACTTAAAAATCTAGAAATATAAAATAACTACGGCAAAAACTAAGTTTAAAACTATATACGAACGATAAGATTAAAAACTACGAATTAAGCAGTAAAAAGATACAAATTATAAAAAGATATAAACTAAAAATGATAAAAAAAAAATTTATATCAAAATATTATTTTTATCGTATTATTATATAAAAATATTAATCTAAATAATTAATACAAATAATTAAAACTTGAAATTACAACTTAAATTAAAACTAGATATAAATATATATAATTAATTAAAAACCCTAAGTAAATAATATTAATTATTATTAACCCTAATTTTTAATTAATGCTGCTAGGGTTTACTTGTCAGACCAGCTACACGATCGCTGTGGTTTCTCTCAGCCTTTCTCCGCGATCGCTGAGTAGTACAGTAACCGGACTCCTATGTTGGGCTTAAATAGTTCAGCCCAATTAATATAATTAATTATGTGGGCTTAATTTTTGTGGGCTTCGATTTAGGCTCCGGCCC
Organism: Rutidosis leptorrhynchoides; assembly: GCF_046630445.1. Taxonomy (NCBI): domain Eukaryota; kingdom Viridiplantae; phylum Streptophyta; class Magnoliopsida; order Asterales; family Asteraceae; genus Rutidosis; species Rutidosis leptorrhynchoides. The sequence continues at coordinate 345,329,541 of NC_092337.1, forward strand.
AGTTTAGTTTTTAATATTTATTTGATTTTTTTATATAAAATAAAAGATAGATAATTTTTATAAAATAAAAATATATTTTAAAAACTTAAAATAAAAATACGTATAATTTATAAATAAAAATCTTAAAAATAAATATTTATATATATATATATATATATATATATATATATTTTTTATTTTTATTTTATTTTTAACACTTATTACAAAAACAAATATTTTTACAAAATTAGGAATAAAAATTTTATATTTTAACAAAAATATAGTTTTAATAAAATATAGCGTTTTTCACCGAGTCCCCGGCAGCGGCGCCAAAAACTTGATGTGTGCAGCGGAGGTGTACGAAATACTATTATTTTTAATACGGAATACGATACTAATTACACAAGTTTTATATATTTAATTTACATATGGGATATACCTAAATCTTTCTACAACACTTATAGGCAGTGTACCTAATTGTAGAGTAGTGTAGTTTTTAGTAAGTCAGGTTCGTTCCACAGGGAGCTAGTGATTACGAACTATATTTTTATAAAACTATATTTCTACAATATATATATATATATATATATATATATATATATATATATATATATATATATATATATATATATATATATATATATATATATATATATACACATACATACATATAAGTGTTTATTATTATTATAAAGGGGGGTTTTACCGTTTAATAACCGGTTTGTCGATTTTATATTTTAAGTGTAAAGATAAATGACAATAATTAAAGTGCGTAAAATAAATGACAAAATTAAAATGACAATAAATAAAATGACAGTAAATAAAAGTACGATGAGATATAAAATAACACAATTATGCTTATTTAAACTTCTGTAACCATGATGTTTGACGTTTTGATTTTAATTTATTTATCTGGGTTAATTGTCCTTTGTCCTGGATTATTTGAAACCTATCTGGTTTTTGCCCATAATAGTCCATCGGTCATAATTATAAAATGCTCGTCAAATTAACCTTATACCCGAAGTCAAATATTCCAACTAATTAGGGATTTAAACTTTAACAAGGTTTTAATACTTTGTTAATAGACAAAATTGCACGGGGGGTCCCTGTGGTTTGTTCGATACAACAAGTGGAGTTCAAAAGAATTTTTTCACCTTGGGGGGTCACTGTGGTATGCACTTGTTTCACGGGGGGTCCAATTCGCTAACGTCCGTTAATTTCGTCAGTTAAATCCATCATGTGCAATACACATGAGGGTAAAATGGTCCTTCTTGCCTTCCCTTCTAATTAATTCTCAGCAAACCAAACTAAAAGAAGTCTACTCCTTATCTTGTCTAAACCAAACTTAATTAAAAGGAGTCTACTCCTTATCTTGTCCAGTCGTACAAATACCTTTGCCACTTGCCTTCTTTCTTCTTCATTTTTTATTTTATTTTTTTTTTATTTTTTCTGTTCGTGACCAAAAGAAATCCACAAGTGGGTCGGCTCTTCCAGCCGTAGCACACACAAAAACAACTCACGTCCCCTATTGCCTTTTTTCAATTATATTTATATAATTATTAATCTAGCTCGTTGAGTACAGTACCAAAAAAGAGCTTCGCCACCATGGTTAATGGAATTAATTGATGTCTGATTTGGGCGTTTTTGAAATTAAAGCTTCGCTACCAGACAAGACTTCTGTCGTCATTGGGCCGACCCATAAATAAGTTCCTCGTTTAATCTTTATTTTTTTTAATGTAGGGTTTTGGTTTGAATTTAATTGATAAAATAGATGGATATGAAATTGTTGATTGATTTTAATTAGAGATTGTAATTTACGGTTTTTGTCAAGTTAACTGGATTAGGGAAGGAGATGGTTGCGAAAGAAAGTTCAAACAACCCTAACCAAAACTACCACGAAAGATGGCGGCAGATAAGGCTAAACTCATCGGACTAACTCCGACCACCACGAACGGGACACTTGCTGGAAAAAAGGAAACGGAAAGAAAAATGGGCCAAGCCACCGAAGAGACGTCAGTGGCCGCAAGAGGAGTGAAGAAAGCTACCTGCAAAACAAATGAGACGGAGAGTAGTATATATGTTAGTTGATCACCGTAATTTTCGAGGCATGTCTTGTGACTTGCAATGATTTAAACATGAAAGAAAAATAATTTCAGTGAATCCACACCAACACATGTTTATTTATGTAGGGATTTTATAAATATACAGTTTGCCTGTATATGTTTCGGATCTGCATTATAATGATATGATGATTTGGGTTAGGGTTTTATGTCTAATGCTAGAGAGAGAATAGAAAAGGGAGAAATAGAAATAGAAAAGAGAAAAGAAAATAAAATAAAAAAGCTGGAGGATTAATTAAAAAGATAGAACTACCCTCATGTCAAGTCATGTGAGGCCCAAAACTGTTAAATATTGACAGACGTTGGGACGTTGGACCCCTGGTGAAACTATTGCAAACCACAGTGACCCCCCAAGGTGAAAAATTCTTTTGGACTCCACTTGCTGTATCGAACAAACCACAGGGACCCCCCATGCAATTTTGTCTTGTCAATAATTACAACAGGTTATCGACTGCGTGTAATCCAAGGTTTTAATACTTTGTTAACAATTACACCAATTATCCTTGTATGTATTCCACCCCTGTTTTAATAAGATATGAACATTAATTTACCCACTTGATCAGTTTGAATAATCAATTACCCAACCCGAATAATTAATTAAATGATCGTAAAAGATGTCATATAAATGTCACTAAATAGGACATGCATAATCATTTAATAATTATTAGATTAACTAATTTGAAGATAGGTTCGACAGATTCCAATGAGTTGTCATTCGATTAGACAATACCCCCATCTATTAATATGTAGCGACCCCGACAAATCGTCAAGTGACGGCGTCGGCTACGTGGGTCCCATTACCTGATTATAAGTCTTTAAGATAACGTTTGACCAAAATATGTCGCCTTCATTTCAAAATAAAGATTGTTTCAAAGTTTACAAGAATTGTTCAACCAAAAGTTAAGTTACAACGTTATAAGTACGATTGAAATCTAGGCGACACGATTTAAAGTAAAGTCAAAAGACGCTCCATGAAATGCATGTATACTCGACATCGGATGCAAGTATCAAATAGTAAGCGAAAGCATGTTTCACATATCGTGCAAGACCTGAGAAAAACATAGAAATCTGTCAACGAAAACGTTGGTGAAATCATAGGTTTAAGTAAGTAGTGAGTAAAAGTAAAGTAAGCCGAACCACAAGGTTTGCAAAGTTGAAATAATAGTAATACATTCTAAAAGTTAATATTCACGAGCACCCAATTATCAAAGCTTAACGTTCCGTCCGTTGAATACCCCATCAATTAGTGCTAGAACAACACTGTTCCCGAAAATATATTTCATTCGTAAACGGTAGCGAACCGTTTGAATGAGGGTTTGTCAAACCCATATGGCCATATAACATAAGTTCTCGCTTACACCATCTGATGTAACTAATGATAATCGGATTGAGGATTTCTGTTCTAAACTCGTATGTAGAATGTTTGTTTTCCCGTTCTTGTGTTCGCTTAGTTCAAAAGAATCGTTTATGTTTTCTCATCCCAAAAGTAAGTTCAAAAGAGTAAAAAGTGGGACTATGATCTCACCTTGAGTGCAAGAGTTAATAAAGTACTTCGACAAGTAAACGCGTGCAAAGACAAAGCTAGTCTTGACCTAAACATATAGGTTGTATCAATAACGGTAAACACAAACGGTCAAAGATGTTCAATTAGTCCTATGGCTCGTTACGACTCGATTAATATAGCATGTGAATCAATTTGTCAAGTTTCATGCACGATACAAGTAGTTAAGTATGTTAGAACGATTGTATAATCGTTTGGTTAAGTTTGACTAAAAGTCAAACTTGGTCAAAGTCAAGGTCAACGGGGTCGGGTCGGGTATCCGACAATTTTCCCATGATGAGAAATCATTTATGAGCAGAATGGCCAAGTTTCATGTTAATCGGAGTTACGGTTAAGCGGGAAACATTTTGTGAAAGGAAAAATAAAAACAAAAATGAGCTGGGCATATGCGCGGCGCGCAATGGGTTGCGCGGCGCGCACCCAAGTGTAAATCCTGGTCAGAACTTAACCACGAAGGCAAACATCTGGGATTTCTAATTCTGCGCGGCGCGCGGGTATATGCGCGGCGCGCAATACCTAGGAAACATGCAGTTTGCAGAAAAATGGTCCAAGTCACGAACCAAAACTCAAATTAACATATTTTATGAACCGAAAACATCCAAAATGCATACTATATATCGTTGGAAAGGTAATTTGACAAGGAAAACAACTAAATACGTTTCATCAAACAAAAACATCAATTTCTATAACCGATTTTCCGTCAAGTGATCATTAAGAATCCATTTTCAAAGTTTCAAGTTCATCAAATGCATTTTAAGTTTCGGGAATCCAATTCACACATGTGATATGCCGTTTTGAAGGTGATCAAACACACATTGTAACAAAACACTTAACAACAATATCTCATAGCATTTGACGCATCAAAAGTTCATCTAAAGCTTATCAAACCCTAATCCAAGTTCACAAAATCACTAATCATGTTCTTGGAGTTTCCTTAATCAACCTATACATCAAAACGAAGCTAATGATACTAGTAACACTTTTAAAACATGCACTTTAACAATCTAACAACATTTGATCATCCAAAATCAAGGATTTAGCAAGAAATTTTCATATTGAACTAGTTACACCAAAAACAACGAATCGAGCATACAAATTACATACACGACATCACAATGAGCCATAGACACTAATTAACAACTTTATAACTCAAAAATCTCAAGAACACATAAAATTAGTGATTTTAGAAAGTTACCCAAATGAGATGAAGTTGGTATCAAATTGAAGAGGATGAAGAGAGGATTCCAAATATGTATTTTGTTTAGTTGTAAGCTTCCTTGATTGAATTTGGATGATGAATTTCTGAATTGGGTTTTGAGAGGATTTGTGAAAGTATTAAAGAAAAATGGAAAAGAAAAAGATAAATGAATGGATGAGGGAGGTTTGACCTCTTTGACCTAGTCAAAGGTTTGGTCCCTTGGCAAGTTTGGTCCCTCTAGTTTCAAAGCGGGTGCGGGAAATAACCAAACGAATATTTTAAAACGCTCGAGTAAACGGGTGACGTTATAATTAAATAACGAGGATATTATGAACGCTAGTTAACGAAAGATACCAAATTAAATGACGAAAGATATTATAAAAAAAAAGACGGTGGTAAAATAAATTTAACGGAAAAATGCGGGATGTTACATTATCCACACCTCAAAAGAAATTTCGTCCCGAAATTTATTTGGAAGTAATAGTCGATGTCTCTTACTCGAGACCTAGTGTAGTAACTCTACGAATGATTGAAGGTACTTTCTTGGACATTCCACGAATCCGGATAGTCGGGGTGTTACGTTGTATTAGGGCTTTTTTTTTTTTTTTTTTTTTACGATCCCTGGTTTCAACTGGTTTTCCTATGAAGAGAAGTTTGTCATCGATAGTTGATGTATCTAGCGGGATTGCACGTTCCTGTTCCGCAGGACACGTTTCTAAGTTTGTTACACGAAATGCAGGGTAAACGGAAACTTAATTGAGTCGGAAGTTCTAAACGATAGGAAGTGGTTCCAATACGCCCCAAGGTTTCAAAAGGTTCGATATTGCGGATATAGCCTTTCTCGATTTCCCAAAATGGATTACACCTTTCCAAGGTGCGGTTTCTCAATATTACGCGGTTACACACTGGGATTTGTGAGGTTTTCATCTAAGTTTGGTATGACTCTTTTGGGCGACTACGGGTCGTCTCGAGCCCTTCTCGGACTTGGATTATCTCAATTGTTGTTTCTTGGATGAGTTAAGATTCGGTGTTTTGTTTGCCACATGCTTTGGTCCAACGAATAGGGGTATGACATTAGCGGTCATATAGGGTTTCGGAAAGTGCGTGTGAACACACGAGTGGTAACTACTGTTGTAAGAGGGATCTACTAAAAGCGACCATGCAAGTTTGAAACATGTCTTTCGAAGACGTAAATCGTTCGTTTGTTCGGTTCGTCTGTTTGTGGGTGGTACGCGGTACTCATGTCTAAGCGGGTTCCCAAGGTTTCTTGTAAAACTAGAAGTGAAACGAGTATTTCGATACGGAATAATTGACAAAGATACACCGTGTTGGAATAGAATCTCTTAAGATACGTTTGAACAAGTTAGTTAGGGTTCGAAAAATGTTCGTTAGGACTATTCACCCTCGTGGCGAATACTTATGTAATATGAGGAGTTTCTCTATCCATGGAGAAATGTTACAAGGAGTTTCTTTAAACGGAAATGCGAACGGTAAAGATAGTAGTGAAATGAGGACTTAGAATAGGATGAGTTTACATCTCGAGGTTGCCATAACGTGCCTCTAGTTGTCAAAAGTTGAAGTCTGAAAGAGAAACGAGGTAGTACACGTAGTTGTATAGTTCGGGGTTGAATAATAGTTGACCGATTATCAGAAACACAAGGGCGTTAAGTCAAAGAAGAGTGAAGTATCGTTGGATTGTGTGTTATCTTAAATTCCAGTAATATTAGACGGTGACGGTGAAATAACAGAGGTAGGTAGTGTGGTACGGGATGACGAGAAAATTGATCGGATCCACAATTTAGTATTCGAATTCTTCGTGCAAAATAACGAATTTTAGTTATGTTGATTTTTGAGACGAGAGAGTATGCCTTTCGGCGTTCAAGTAGAAATATTTCCATGTTTGAGTTCCATCTGTTGCTATACGATTTTAACTAGAAATGTTGGTGTGAAGAATCACGCTCAAGGTTCGAACACGGAGAGGTTTAGAGTTTTCCTTAGTGAGTTAACGAGTTTAAAAGTCGTGTGACACGAGAAAAGTCAGAAATGAATCTTCGGTAACAACCGGTGAGATCTAAGATTTTTACGAATACAGGTCTGAGTTGGGAGAGTTTCCTGATTACATGTGGCTTGATTTCGAGATTGATTGTAACGACCTGACCATAAACATCATGGTCTAGAAAATTGGACTTCGTTCAACAGAAATTCTCACTCAGAGACTTTGGTATAGAGTTGCTCTTTTCTCAAAAGTTCGAGCGTAAGATGGTGATGTTGTTCGTTTTCCTTCTTTACTTAAATAAGTTAAGATGTCATCTATAAATACGATAACAGATTAGTCTATATGAATTTGCATACGCGGTTCAAGAGGTTTATGGATACGGGCGAGCCCTAAATAAATCAAACGGTACTAAGAGATATTTACAACTAATGTTGCGAGTTCGGAAAGTTGCTTAGGAGACATCGTCTCACTTAACCCCCAATTGATGATAATCGGAACGGAGGTCGATTTGGAACATACGGGATTCGTGCAAATAATCATGAGGTCATGGATGCGAGGGAGAGGGTATCGGTTTCCAACCAAAAATTTCTTAGTTCACAATAATCTATACATAAATGTAGGGCAACAATTTCTCCTTAATGAATAGGTTTTGAGTTCCTTAGTTCTATTGGTGTCGAGTTCAATTTCTTAACGTATATCCTCCGATAATATTTATAGGCACACAATATTTTTCCGTTGGTCGCTTAAATTGTCTAAGTAGTATCTGGGGGAAAGAGGTGGAATATAAAGAGCACGAGTCAAATCCTTGGTTATAAAACGTCTAACGGTACTCGAATCGAATAAGTATGAAATATACGGTTTGTTGTGAAGAAACGTACCCGTGACTAGTCCATCATCGTCTCGGGCATCCTAGGTGTCGATGTTGTAAGTTCAACGGCGCGCGTTGGTTTTTGCTTTATTCTTTGGGCATTCATTCCTAAAATGACCCGATTGGCCACATTTGTAGCAAATACTCGGCTTTGGTGCGTCGGGCCCCTTTTGAGTGACGGGGGCGGTACTTCCACAATATTTGGAAATATGACCACTACCTTGGCACCGATGGCAAATTAGCTTGTCACATTCACCAAAATGATGCTTGTGGCATTTGTTGCAAAAAGGTCGTTTTCCGGCATACCCTTTCTTGTCGCCGGGGAAAAAGGGCTCTTTGGTGAAGTTGTTATTGTTGCGGTTGCTTGATTGGGAGGCTTCCTATTTTCTTTTGTTGTTACTCGGGTGATTCTCGATCATTGGTGCCGGTGCTTCCATTTCATTCGCCGTTTCTAAAGTTTGGCGGGCCTTGGTTAAAGCCTCTTGTAGGTTAGTGGGTTGGGATGCCATTACCCCGTGTTGAATGCTCTTAGGGAGACCATCCATGTAAAGTTCGACTCTTAGGGATTCGGGAGTCATGAGATTTGGACACATTGAGACTAGTTCGGTAAACCGTTGATTATAAGCTCCGAGGTCATTCCCGACCGTTCTTAAATTCCTTAGCCCTTGCTCGAGCCTTCGAGTCTCATCGCGCGGGAAGTATTCGGTGATCATTCTTTCTCTTAATTCGGTCCAAGAGAGTGTAAGGGCTTCATCGATACCCACTGATTGTACATACGTGTTCCACCATGAGAGAGCGATACCGGTAAGAGTGAGGGTGGAAAACTTGACCTTATCTTGGTCTCGACAACCGCTTGTGTTAAAAACGGTCTCCATTTGTTCAAACCATCGGGTGAGAACAACCGGTCCCCCGGTTCCATCGAAAGTGGGAGGATTGTACTTCATGAAGTTCTTGTAGGAGCAACCTTCGATTGAATTACCGGCTCCATGATTGTTGTTGTTAGAAAAGTGATTGGCCACGGCCGTACCCACGGCGGTGGTTATCATTCGTTGAAGAGCTTGTTCTAGAGTTTCGAGAGGAGTGTTGTGTTGACCTTGGTGAGCCATTGTTCCTTCATGAGACAAGAATATCGTTGGTTAGTATTTTCAACAATACTAACCGTGGCATGGAATAAGGATAGAGAGAAAATTTTCCTTGACTCGCCTTAAATTCTCTATGTCATAATGTCGGAACGTCCATGTGAATCACCGTAATATAATCCCGGAAATTATATTACCCTGATTCTCATGTGCATTTAACATTACTTCATAAAGTTAAGGTGGCGCATCAACAAAATTTATCAACGTAAGATCAAGATCGAATACGAGTTAGATATGATAGAAGAGTTCGAGTATAAATGCACAATTAGTCAAATAATTCCTACTTCAGTCTATATGCCGGTTGTAGTCTAGATTCACCTATGTACCCTATGACTCGGGGTGGACACAAATGAACTCTAAATCCCTACAACCAAGGCTCTGATACCACTTGTAGCGACCCCGACAAATCGTCAAGTGACGGCGTCGGCTACGTGGGTCCCATTACCTGATTATAAGTCTTTAAGATAACGTTTGACCAAAATATGTCGCCTTCATTTCAAAATAAAGATTGTTTCAAAGTTTACAAGAATTGTTCAACCAAAAGTTAAGTTACAACGTTATAAGTACGATTGAAATCTAGGCGACACGGTTTAAAGTAAAGTCAAAAGACGCTCCATGAAATGCATGTATACTCGACATCGGATGCAAGTATCAAATAGTAAGCGGAAGCATGTTTCACATATCGTGCAAGACCTGAGAAAAACATAGAAATCTGTCAACGAAAACGTTGGTGAAATCATAGGTTTAAGTAAGTAGTGAGTAAAAGTAAAGTAAGCCGAACCACAAGGTTTGCAAAGTTGAAATAATAGTAATACATTCTAAAAGTTAATATTCACGAGCACCCAATTATCAAAGCTTAACGTTCCGTCCGTTGAATACCCCATCAATTAGTGCTAGAACAACACTGTTCCCGAAAATATATTTCATTCGTAAACGGTAGCGAACCGTTTGAATGAGGGTTTGTCAAACCCATATGGCCATATAACATAAGTTCTCGCTTACACCATCTGATGTAACTAATGATAATCGGATTGAGGATTTCTGTTCTAAACTCGTATGTAGAATGTTTGTTTTCCCGTTCTTGTGTTCGCTTAGTTCAAAAGAATCGTTTATGTTTTCTCATCCCAAAAGTAAGTTCAAAAGAGTAAAAAGTGGGACTATGATCTCACCTTGAGTGCAAGAGTTAATAAAGTACTTCGACAAGTAAACGCGTGCAAAGACAAAGCTAGTCTTGACCTAAACATATAGGTTGTATCAATAACGGTAAACACAAACGGTCAAAGATGTTCAATTAGTCCTATGGCTCGTTACGACTCGATTAATATAGCATGTGAATCAATTTGTCAAGTTTCATGCACGATACAAGTAGTTAAGTATGTTAGAACGATTGTATAATCGTTTGGTTAAGTTTGACTAAAAGTCAAACTTGGTCAAAGTCAAGGTCAACGGGGTCGGGTCGGGTATCCGACAATTTTCCCATGATGAGAAATCATTTATGAGCAGAATGGCCAAGTTTCATGTTAATCGGAGTTACGGTTAAGCGGGAAACATTTTGTGAAAGGAAAAATAAAAACAAAAATGAGCTGGGCATATGCGCGGCGCGCAATGGGTTGCGCGGCGCGCACCCAAGTGTAAATCCTGGTCATAACTTAACCACGAAGGCAAACATCTGGGATTTCTAATTCTGCGCGGCGCGCGGGTATATGCGCGGCGCGCAATACCTGGGAAACATGCAGTTTGCAGAAAAATGGTCCAAGTCACGAACCAAAACTCAAATTAACATATTTTATGAACCGAAAACATCCAAAATGCATACTATATATCGTTGGAAAGGTAATTTGACAAGGAAAACAACTAAACACGTTTCATCAAACAAAAACATCAATTTCTATAACCGATTTTCCGTCAAGTGATCATTAAGAATCCATTTTCAAAGTTTCAAGTTCATCAAATGCATTTTAAGTTTCGGGAATCCAATTCACACATGTGATATGCCGTTTTGAAGGTGATCAAACACACATTGTAACAAAACACTTAACAACAATATCTCATAGCATTTGACGCATCAAAAGTTCATCTAAAGCTTATCAAACCCTAATCCAAGTTCACAAAATCACTAATCATGTTCTTGGAGTTTCCTTAATCAACCTATACATCAAAACGAAGCTAATGATACTAGTAACACTTTTAAAACATGCACTTTAACAATCTAACAACATTTGATCATCCAAAATCAAGGATTTAGCAAGAAATTTTCATATTGAACTAGTTACACCAAAAACAACGAATCGAGCATACAAATTACATACACGACATCACAATGAGCCATAGACACTAATTAACAACTTTATAACTCAAAAATCTCAAGAACACATAAAATTAGTGATTTTAGAAAGTTACCCAAATGAGATGAAGTTGGTATCAAATTGAAGAGGATGAAGAGAGGATTCCAAATATGTATTTTGTTTAGTTGTAAGCTTCCTTGATTGAATTTGGATGATGAATTTATGAATTGGGTTTTGAGAGGATTTGTGAAAGTATTAAAGAAAAATGGAAAAGAAAAAGATAAATGAATGGATGAGGGAGGTTTGACCTCTTTGACCTAGTCAAAGGTTTGGTCCCTTGGCAAGTTTGGTCCCTCTAGTTTCAAAGCGGGTGCGGGAAATAACCAAACGAATATTTTAAAACGCTCGAGTAAACGGGTGACGTTATAATTAAATAACGAGGATATTATGAACGCTAGTTAACGAAAGATACCAAATTAAATGACGAAAGATATTATAAAAAAAAGACGGTGTTAAAATAAATTTAACGGAAAAATGCGGGATGTTACATAATAGTCCATAGTCCAATGTCCACAAGTGTCGGTCTTTTATCCAAACCCGAATTATGGTACAAAATCCAATAACCCCGTCTTAATATTTAGTCCAACATCACGATTACTTCGACTCAAATAAGCATAATAATAACTTAGTTACGAGACATTAATTAAAAAAGGAAGAACATAGCATACAGTGATTATTAATATCGTAGCGTTACACGGACAGAACTCCGACTTTAAAACTCGTAAAACATTTCTTACAATAACCCAACTAAACCATAACTTATTATTAATCTTAAATTAATATTATAATTATAAATATAAATATAAATACATATAGAGAGATTGAGGTAGGAAAAGAGGTGAAGGATTCGGCAGAATGCTCGAGCTTTTTTAGGCCAAATTGATCCTGTGCTGCTCCTCGATCGTGGAGGTTTTACCATTTGCAGCTCCGCGATCGAGGAGTTTCGAGTTCCAGCTCACCATTTGAATTCAAAACGTGGGCTGCTGATTTTTATAATATATATATATATATATATATATATATATATATATATATATATATATATATATAATATTATGTAATTATATATATATTATATTATATTATATTCTTGTGCATAGTTGATTTGTAATTTTAGGTCCGTTGTCTCGCGCGTTGATGCTCGGTTTATGTCTCGGTTTCGGATTTTCGAACGTCTTTTCGTAGGCTTAGATATCTTGTATTTTGCCATCTGTGACTTGTACTCTTATTAATATTTAGACGTTTCTCATCAATAAATTGAACCACTTGGATTGTATCTTGTACATTTAAGCTTTTTAGTCATTTGCGTCTTCAAATCGTCCTTTTCTTCTTTTGTCTTCGCACTTATTTATTTAAACGAATATTACTTGAAAATAAAACAATTGCAACTGAAAACTTTACATATTGGAAGGATATTGAGCCTAAATATATGTTCATTTGAAGCACTATCAGCGTCACACGTGACTTGCTTCCCGACAAATACAACATGATGATGAGAGCTCGGGCGAGAATTAAGAAAAGATATGCGAAAGAATTGGATGCTTCGGACGAGGACGAGTAGTTTGATTGTTTAGTTTCTAGTATTTTATTCTAATTATCGCCGTAATGTTTTAAATTTTAATTATTGTAATGTTTTTAATTTTTAATGGAAATTTAGGTTTATTAGAATAAGTATTTAAAATTTAAATAATTACAATTATTTGATTATATATCTAAAAAATAATATAAAAAAATAATTGAAAATATTGAAGAAATATGTCATTGTTGGTAGTGTTTGGTCCTTAGTTTAGTCTTGGAAAAAAATTACTAATATGACGTTGATGTCGTAGCTAGTCGTGAGAAGGAAGTGCTGTCACTATTCAGATCAGTCTTACTATTGAGTGACTAAGATATGACTCACAATTATGAAATTGTAAGTTGATGGTCGATATGAATGGCCAAATATCGACCTTTTGCCGTCAAAAATCACATTCAAAATCTATCTAGATTCTCGATTACGTATAAATTCAATGATACAAATGCGAATACACATTAAACAAATCGCATATTCGCATGTATATGTACGTATATTGAATATTAAAATGTAAAAAATAATAAACGTATGAAAACTTTTTATCATTGCTGTAACGTACAGACTAAAAGCCATTTTCAGTAGACCATGGAAGCAATTATATCACCCCGACCCAGTACCATACGTTGCTTTCAAATGTCAATGTAATAAAATGATATGAACCTACTCTTTATGATTATTTATTCTTTAATTAAACAATAGTTAATTGTGCTACTGAAAGCCTGATAATTTATTGATTTGAACACAAAATAATGGTTTCCAATTAATATGTTGGGTAACTCACTTAAAAATTCTAAATAGCCTCACATTATACTACTACTTATCTCTATGATTCAAAAATTTGAGTGTGTGAGACGTTCTTTTTTTAGGACAAGTAAGGTATAACAAAATATCTTGAGTTGAATGAGAAAATGCCATGTTACAATACGGGACGAGGATTTAATATTGGATCTTTCAAAAGTAAAAATATTGCTCTTGTGAAAAAAATGGTGATGACAATATAAAACCGAACACAATACATTTTGAGTTCAAGTTATCAAGAGTTTTATATGGTGTTGATGGTGGCTTACTATTGGGAGGAGGCTCACACCACCTCTCTGTAACCACCACTTGGTCTAACATAATTGCAACAAGTTCTTCTTTGAAATAGTTTTGACTTCCTTTCAGGAACTCCTTCATGAAAGTAATTGGACATGGAACGACTACATCTTCTTGGAATTATATTTGAATAGGTGATGTAACAAACTGAAATCTAGGCTAGACGTTTTTTCCCTTAGGTTTATATTTGTGAATATATGTGTGTTTATTTTAATTATATGTTTAGTGTTATCCGATTGTTTGGTTAAGATCAGTTTGTGACAAGAGTCACAGAACCAGTTTGTTTATTTAATTTTGACTTCGTTAGGACCGCCTAACTAAGTACGCAAGATATCAGATAACTGGTAAATACCCGTGTGATGTGGGGTATGGAGTTTTAACCCCCTAAGTGTGGTAATCAGATTCTTTTCTCATTTTCCTTTCCAAAATCTTAACACACACACTCAAAACGTACCAAACTCTCACACCTTTGAAACCCTAAATCTCACATCTCGTTTTTGATTCTTGTTTGTGTTGGAAATCAGTGTCTAGTGATTTCAAGAGTTCAAACAAGGTAAGATTTGTGTCCATTCGTGTTTAAATCTGTATAACATTGGGGTTTTGAGTTAGGTTTTGCAAAAATGTGTTCTAGTGTCAAATTTTCAAATTTTGATGTTGTTTGAGTGTAAAACTTGTGGGTTTAAGTCCAAAATGTTTTGTAAACAAGATGTGGTCAGTTTTGAGGGAAAAAACAGGTCCTAAAACGAGATTTGGTGATTTTGGCTCGAAACCCGTCATGAAACTGCTGCTGCAGATGAACTGCATCCGCACGGATAGGTACTGTATCCGTACGGATGGAGTGCAACCGTACGGATGTAAACCCATTGGATTCGTATGGATGGGAAGTGGATCCGTACGGATAGGCCTGTATCCGTATGATGTGCATCAGCAGTGTGTGTTTCAGTTTGTTGTTGTTTAAGTACTATTTTCTAGTCGTTATGCTGCCCGTGTGTCTAATTTTGATTAGACCGCTGTACTAACTTGGTGTATATTGCTCCAAGGTGATAAGAATAAGGAAAAAGCTGGGAAATTAGATAACTAAGCTGTTGCCGATAATCGGTGAGTGGGTCTAAATCCGGATAGAGTTTATGTAGCTTGCCATGCTACTGTTGTTTACTATATTACCAAGTTTTAGTGTAACATTATTTCCATGTTTAGATAATGGTTTCCATGATAGTTAGATAATGCATGCTTGTTGTTACTGTGTAATATTGTGTGCGCATTGTGTTCGACACGAGCTAAGCCAGAGGAGGCTGGGACTCTCAGCCGGCATGTGGAGGTTGAAGTATGTATGAGGTCAACCGAACTGAGGAGGTTGGTCTAAGTCCTATAGTCTGTACGGTATATGTGACGACCCGGCAATTTCCGACCAAATTTAAACTTCATCTTATTATGATTTCGAAACGATAAGCAAAGTCTGTTATGTTGAGTCTCGAAAACTTTAGAACAGTTATATGAATGCATTTAACCTTCGACCATTCTCGACGATTCACGAACAATTAATGGTAAATAGATATGTGTGTATGTATATATAAATAATAATTTGAAATATTATATGTTGTGGTTAATAAAAATTAATAAAATAAAAATTGAATATTATAATAATTATTATTTAAAATATATCTCTATATATAAATAAATTATATTAAAAATAAATATTTAGGGCTTATTTAAATTTTTGGTATTTTTCTGAATACTTTTATCCGCCAATGATTATCAACAGAGTGCGAATTTCAGTCCGTGAATAAAATAGTAGACGACGGCTAACGATTTACACGTTTATATTTTAATTATTATTATTAAATGATCTGGTTACTGTATTTGGTTTCGTTTAATCACACTACTAGCATTATTATTTTATTATGGTTATATGTATCCATTACTCTAACAACTTGTCTCCACTTCACTGAAATTGAATGATTATATTTATCGATCCTCCTATTAAACCCACTCAACTTTTGAGAAACCATAGGCTGTACATTTGTTTAATCAATGACCCCATTAAAATTATTTAGCAAATTGTTTGTGTCCTCTAGACCCAACTTTAATTAGTTGGCATTCCATATCCGTAATATTTTATATAAGTATGACAAATGTTGTGGGACTCCATTAGTACAGATATTTCCATTGAAGAGTAATTAAATTACCTTAAATAATTCACCACTACCACCAATCAATCACATACTCCGTGATTTAAGTGATAGTTTTATTGCCATTCATTTGCACATTATCTAAAGTTCACATACATATAAACATAACATATTTACATATAAATCTATCTATCTACTTCTCTTCTATATAATCAACCCACCACCAAACCCTTGTGCAAATCGTTGCAGCCTGTTTCCTATATTACTGTGTTCGAACAAGATCACTAAAAACCCCATAAACGAGCTACTGTTACAGTTGCTATAATTATTTTCTGCTTATGGCATGAACCACCGTTACCCAACCTTGACTCAACTCCGATACCTACCCTACTATTTTATTTATGCTATCATCCTTCGACTTTTAGTGCTACATCTGTTCTACCTTTTATTTCTGTTTTGGAAACGAGAAACATATGAAACCATTGTTACCCTCTGGCCTCTGCATAATTCTGTGTTGTTCAAACCGTAAGTCACCTCCACTCACTAAGTTTATGTTTGTGTTGTCTTCGTGAACCATCCTTACAACCACCCTACACTGCTACTAGATAACCACCTCGGCAGTCATCACCACTGTCACCATCGCCACCCTCATCGTCCGTCATCCTAAACAATCACCACCTTTATCTCTCTAAATTATCACCACCTTCCTCACCATCAAGACCCAATATTTTTTTTTTGTTATTTCATGTTGTCGCACGCCTGTCCCTATATATGTATTTTCTGTTTACTACAACTGTTATTACCATTTCGTTTGATTCCTGGTTTGGGCCGACACATTAATCAAATAATTCACCTCACCCACTCAAACTTGTTTTATTCTTTGGAGCTATATTTAATTCGGTATAATACCTAAACGTCGGCCATTTGTCTGTTATGATTATTGATGGAAAAGATAATGGAAGAATGTGCTGTAAAGGTGTTAATATCACGCATGACTCTGGTTCCATTATTTAATCGCAATTACATGAATTAAGAGTCTAGGTTCCTTTGTTTTGTTGGACTTAATTTAGTGATAGGGCCTGTTTCAGTTTTTACGATTGGGCTGTGTCTAAATCTTGTTGGGCCGAGATTTTCATACACTTGCAGTTAGGCTGCCAGTTTGTTCCATGAAGTCCGTTTTGCTGTGGAACCGAAAAGGAGCAATCAACGTGATTATAAGAAGGATAATTAAGATATAGCGCATGATTATATTTATGATGATAAAGTGATAACAATGATATACGTATAACTGAAACTTAGGACAATAATAATGAATATAGAGGTTACCATAATCCAATGGTGATGATTGAAGGAAGACGATGAACAATTAGGATAATGATTTTGATGATAATTCAGTCGATTAAATTGAAGAAGAAAAGGAATCAGATTGATACGGTTTACCTATAACCAGAATGGGACTAAAATTAGATAGAACGAATTGGTGAAATGGTTAAGAGTGTTTAGTGTTTTCGAGAGGTCTTAGGTTCGAGCCGTGTCGTGGGCAATTATTTTTGGAAAAGCTTTAAAAGAGGGTATACACTTTTAATTTTTTTCTATTTCATTATTAATAGTATTATTATTATTATTACATTAATATAAATATTATACTCATTGTTATTACTATCATTATAATGAGCATTAGGATTATTATTACTATAATTATTATTAATATTATCATTAGTATTGTCTTTAGAATTATCAATTTTTTTTAAAATTATTATTACTAACAAAAGTATTTTTATTAAAATTATCATTTTCATTATCATTATCATTATAAGTATTATTATTTTTATTATCATTACTAACATTATTATTATTATTATTATTATTATTATTATTATTATTATTATTATTATTATTATTATTATTATTATTGTTATCACTTTTATTATTATTATTATTATTATTATTATTATTATTATTATTATTATTATTATTATTATTATTATTATTATTATTATTATTTTCATTATAAACATGTAACAGTTTTTATTATTCATATTATCATTATTATTAAAAGTATTATCATTTTTATTATTATCATTACTATTATTATTTTTAGTATTATTATAAATATTATTTTAACAAACAAATATTATTTATATAAAAATACATTACAAGACAACTAATATTACATACTAATAAGTTTTTAACTAATATATTACCATTTATACTGATAAAACTTTAATTAAATTATATATCATATATATTTTTTATAAGTATAATTATATTTAAAGATACTAACTTTATTAAATTATAAAATATAAGTAAACTTAGTTGATTAAATGAGATATGTGTTAATATATATGCAACTGATATAGGTTCGTGAATCCGAGGCCAACCCTGCGCTTGTTCAATGTCGTCATATGTATTTTTACTACAAAATACAGTATTGTGAGTTTCATTTGCTCCCCTTTTACTCTTTACATTTTTGGGGCTGAGAATACATGCAAATGTTTTATTAAATGTTTTACAATAATTATATGCGTGAGTTTCATTTGCCTTTTTACCCTTTATATTTTTGGGACTGAGAAGACATGCGCTTTTATAAATGTTTGACGAAATAGACACAAGTAATTGAAACCACATTCTATGGTTGAATTATCGAAATCGAATATGCCCCTATTTAGTCTGGTAATCTAAGAATTAGGGAACAGACACCCTAATTGACGCGAACTCTAAAGATAGATCTATCGGGCCCAACAAGCCCCATCCAAAGTACCGGATGCTTTAGTACTTCGAAATTTAAATCATGTCCGATGGAGGATCCCGAAATGATGGGGATATTCTTATATGTATATTTTGAATGTCGGTTACCAGGTGTTCAATCCATATGAATGATATTTTTGTCTCTATGCATGGGACGTATGATTATGAGAAATGGAAGTATGAAATCTTGTGGTCTATTAAAATTATGAAATGATTCTTTATGATAAACTAATAAACTCACCAACCTTTTGGTTGACACTTTAAAGCATGTTTATTCTCAGGTACGAAAGAAATCTTCCGCTGTGCATTTGCTCATATTAGAGATATTACTTGGAGTCATTCATGACATATTTCAAAAGATGTTGCATTCGAGTCGTTGAGTTCATCAAGATTATTATTAAGTCAATTATATTTGGATATATTAAGAAATGCTTTACATGCTTGTCAACTGTCGATGTAACGAAAGTTTGTCTTTTAAAAACGAATGCAATGTTTGTAAAATTTATCATATAGAGGTCAATTACCTCGCGATGTAATCAACTGTTGTGAATCGTTTGTAATCGATATGGACTTTGTCCGGATGGATTAGGACGGGTCTCTACAGTTGGTATCAGAGCGGTGGTCTTAGCGAACCAGGTCTTGCATTAGCGTGCCTAACTGATAGTCGTTAGGATGCATTAGTGAGTCTGGACTTCGACCGTGTCTGCATGTCAAAAGTTTTGCTTATCATTTTTATCGGAAAACATCTGCTTATCATCCTTAGGAAATTACCTACTCATTATTCTTAGTCTAGACACATTTTACTGCATTGACTGCATGAATAGTGTATAGACAAAATTCATATCTTAGCGTATCTGACAATTCATATCTTAGTGTATCTGTTACTGTAGACCTTGCCTGATATCTCTCGTAAATCTCTCCTTAATTTAAGGGATCCTGGTACTATATATATCTATGCAAATTATGCATTGAGAATACCATCTAACCATCAATTGATGCCAGTAAACTCTTCATACCAAAAATCTTTCCTGAGATCGTTTAAGATGGCCTCTACGAATCGACCAAGTTCCTCTGACTCCGAAGACAGCGTGACAGGAGCACACCAACCAATCAACTACCGTGATTACTGGAGAAAATGGGGGTGGGTTCGCGACATACTCACCCTATGGAGAAGGGAAGAAGGTACTCCATATCATGAACCGAATCTACCACCTAACCTTGGAGTACTTGACCCGCTCACCGACGAACCCGTTCGTAATACCGTTTATACCCTATTTGCAAGAATTTTTCGTCTTGAAACGACCATTAATGGAACTAGAGAAGATAGCCGACCTCTACCTCACATTGATAAACAACTCGGGTTAGTAGAAGAAGTTAGAGAACTCCGAGCTTGAGTATTAACTTTAGAGAGCACGGTATACAATTTGCAATCATCAACAGTATCACCAACACCAGTAACATCACCAGCCTTAGCACCAATGGCACCAGTACCACCAACAACCCAAGTTTCAACAATCCATGCCTCAACATCTCATTCTGTACCTTGAGTATAATTATCGTTCCACAAATCATTCTACATCATTTATCTTCGTTCGACATGACGATTATGTAAACTCTAATGTTTTAGGGATTATGTATCATAGTTCTAATCGTAAATCTGATGAGTTTAATATCACATTGACTCATTAAATCCATAATTACATCTGAAGAAAATATATATGTAAATATATTTTCATAAAGATTGTGATTAAAAATTCTTTCGTACAAACTGTTAATGGTAAAAATATTTTAACGGGTAGGTAATACCCGAGAAATATTTAAGATTTTACATTAATAAGTTACATTGTACAGTCTTCGAATCTGATTCAACGGTCGATTACCATCCTACCTACATCTATCGATATACGAATCCGTTCACCACAGAATAACCATTTTCATTCAAATTCAATTTCATATTTGAATTTTTACTTACCAGAATCCAACAAATGGCATAATGAAGAAATAATGGACACAATAAAAATTGATTAGAAACAGACTAATTAACAATATGGAATTTTGTTAAGAAACCATGCTAACTGTTCCTAGCTAACTGATTACATTCTATTTATCGCATTTTATTTATTGCAATTTAATTATCGCAATTTACATTCCCGCAATTTTATTTATTGTCATCTAATTTCTGTTATTTACTTTACGCACTTTAGTTATCGTTATTTAATTCCTGTTATTTATTTTACGCACTTTAAATATCGGGACACGTATACAAGGTTTTGACATATCATATCGATGCATCTATATATATTATTTGGAATCACCATAGACACTCTATATGCAGTAATGATCGAGTTCTCTATACAGGGTTGGGGTTGATTCTATAATAATATATATACTTTGAGTTGTGATCGAGTCTGAGACATGTACACGGGTCCCGATACATATTAATTAATTCGGATATTATATATTAAGCTATATATATGTATTATCGGACTGTTAATTGTGGACTATCAAATATGGACTGTCGACATTGGATAATTAAAATGAATTAAAATATTGATTATAACATATGAAACTAAACATATCTTCAAGTTTGCCACTTGATCTCATCTTAAACCTCATCTGTATCTTGACGATTACAATCTGCGTTCAAACCTTTCATGATTCTTGAAAACACCTCAATCGATAGGATGAATCAACCGCACTTCATCTACGGAAGGAAAGGTTTATGCATATAGTTATGCACCTGAGAAACTCTCGGCAACTGAGTAAAAGTTGAACACGTAGCCGCATCAGATCCTTTTGGCATTTATTAGCAAAAATAACTTTACGATCCCTTTTCAAAGTAGCCAATTTTGTCACAGCTCCAGCAAGTCAACTTCGAATTTTCATTCGAAGTAGCCTTACTATAATCCTGATATATACAATTACCCTTTTTATAACGGAGAATTCTTTTATATTCCACCATATTACCAGAAGACGTACCAGCAGCCTCGTTGTTTTTTTTTGGCTTAAATCTCTCTGACAAATCATTATATTTATTCATTGAAACCCTATCATATACTCATCCGCATCTTGTAACGAGAACTGCCATACTAATTACCGGGAATCAGCAAAGTTGTATTTTGAGTCTCGCAACATTTCCACATCAACATTTATATGTATCCATATAACATTTATATCTTAGAACTATGATCTTCCATTCTGAAATTCAGGAAAGCACCCAGTCTGTGAATTAATGCTCTAAATTTTGAAAAGTTGAATGAAGCAACAAAAACTATGGATGATTTTAACAGTCAAAAGTTTGATAAAAAAAAAAAAGATACGTTGGAAAAGCTCAAAAGGAAGTTTGGTACTGAAAAACGAATTGAGAAAACCATGAAAGAGACTCTGAGCAAATCACAAGGACTAAACTTGTACATAAAGAACCCTGATGATTCTGTTTCTGATGAAGTCTTTAGTGAATATCTTGCTCCTTATTTATTCTAAATCCTTGCGAAAGGATTTTCTTCATCAACATTCGATCTCAGAAATTCTGAAAATATCATCATAAATATCTTTGATATTTCCGAGAATATTTTCATAACAATTCTTATCTGAAATCATTAATCTCTTCATGCTATCAGTGTTACATCAGATAGAAACTGTTAGTTTCTATATTCTGTAAACTTTCGAGCTTGAAATATGAATGTTATTGAAGTAATGTTGGGGACTGATGCATGAGTTAGTATAATATAATGACACTTGATCAACGTGATTATATTATAGTAAGTCATGCTGAGTTTCTAATGGAACGTGATGATTCACAGATCATAACGTCATCATGTGCCATGTTACACGACTCTTACATTCTACCCAATCTCCAAGTATATCAAGAACATATATTCTTAATAGTTCTATCTTTTCAGATATTCTAGTAATTTGAAAAATCAAGATCGTGCCATTACGATTTCCTTCTAGAACATTAACTATGTTCATTTCAAAATCCATATCTACGAATTTCGGACCATTATTCGCTTGACTTGAAGTCGGGAAGAGGAGACGAAAGTATGGAACTCTTGAATATAAAGAAAATATAAAGCTCGACAACAACACATAAATTACAAACCGTGCATATCAATACGTATTGCCACGTAAAGGCACGGGAAAATTAAAAACACTATAACCCCAAGATAATAGTAGAAGTAAATATAATCCTCCGGTGGTAGATGAAAGAGAAGAATGACAGATTTGAAAGTTAAGAGTATATCAAGGATCAGAACTGGATGGAGCATATTAATGAATGCTTTAAAAATATGAATCAGGGGAAAAAGAATGGAAGGTGTGAGCTGTGAAAATAAGGAAACGAAGGGAGTGGATTTATAGTAAAATATCCGACAGAGCAATCGAAACAGATTATTGCATTTAATCAAAGAAGATCTGATTTCCTATATCGCCGAAGAACCAAATCTTATTACGAAGATTTTCTTTAAATCCCATGAATTCCGGAAATCAATCATAACTACGTCATCAGTTCCCTCTCTTGCGATAGCTTCGATTATACTCTTCGCGTACTCAATTTTTTTTACCTATATTACTCACTAATGATAAAACTCTAATTTCTAGCTCGGATACGTCATGAAAACATACTTATTGTCAGCCATGACCACCTCATTCAAATTTCGGGACGAAATTTCTTTAACGGGTAGGTACTGTGACGACCTGGCAATTTCCGACCAAACTTAAACTTCATCTTATTATGATTTCGAAACGATAAGCAAAGTCTGTTATGTTGAGTCTTGAAAACTTTAGAACAGTTATATGAATGCATTTAACCTTCGACCATTCTCGACGATTCACGAACAATTAATGGTAAATAGATATGTGTGTATGTATATATAAATAATAATTTGAAATATTATATGTTGTGGTTAATAAAAATTAATAAAATAAAAATTGAATATTATAATAATTATTATTTAAAATATATCTCTATATATAAATAAAGTATATTAAAAATAAATATTTAGGGCTTATTTAAATTTTTGGTATTTTTCTGAATACTTTTATCCGCCAATGATTATCAACAGAGTGCGAATTTCAGTCCGTGAATAAAATAGTAGACGACGGCTAACGATTTACACGTTTATATTTTAATTATTATTATTAAATGATCTGGTTACTGTATTTGGTTTCGTTTAATCACAATACTAGCATTATTATTTTATTATGGTTATATGTATCCATTACTCTAACAACTTGTCTCCACTTCACTGAAATTGAATGATTATATTTATCGATCCTCCTATTAAACCCACTCAACTTTTGAGAAACCATAGGCTGTACATTTGTTTAATCAATGACCCCATTAAAATTATTTAGCAAATTGTTTGTGTCCTCTAGACCCAACTTTAATTAGTTGGCATTCCATATCCGTAATATTTTATATAAGTATGACAAATGTTGTGGGACTCCATTAGTACAGATATTTCCATTGAAGAGTAATTAAATTACCTTAAATAATTCACCACTACCACCAATCAATCACATACTCCGTGATTTAAGTGATAGTTTTATTGCCATTCATTTGCACATTATCTAAAGTTCACATACATATAAACATAACATATTTACATATAAATCTATCTATCTACTTCTCTTCTATATAATCAACCCACCACCAAACCCTTGTGCAAATCGTTGCAGCCTGTTTCCTATATTACTGTTTTCGAACAAGATCACTAAAAACCCCATAAAAGAGCTAATGTTACAGTTGCTATAATTATTTTCTGCTTATGGCATGAACCACCGTTACCCAACCTTGACTCAACTCCGATACCTACCCTACTATTTTATTTATGCTATCATCCTTCGACTTTTAGTGCTACATCTGTTCTACCTTTTATTTCTGTTTTGGAAACGAGAAACATATGAAACCATTGTTACCCTCTGGCCTCTGTATAATTCTGTGTTGTTCAAACAGCAAGTCACCTCCACTCACTAAGTTTATGTTTATGTTGTCTTCGTGAACCATCCTTACAACCACCCTACACCGCTACTAGATAACCACCTCGGCAGTCATCACCACCGTCACCATCGCCACCCTCATCATCCGTCACCCTAAACAATCACCACCTTTATCTCTCTAAATTATCACCACCTTCCTCACCATCAAGACCCAATATTTTTTTTTTGTTATTTCATGTTGTCGCACGCCTGTCCCTATATATGTATTTTCTGTTTACTACAACTGTTATTACCATTTCGTTTGATTCCTGGTTTGGGCCGACACATTAATCAAATAATTCACCTCACCCACTCAAACTTGTTTTATTCTTTGGAGCTATATTTAATTCGGTATAATACCTAAACGTCGGCCATTTGTCTGTTATGATTATTGATGGAAAAGATAATGGAAGAATGTGCTGTAAAGGTGTTAATATCAAGCATGACTCTGGTTCCATTATTTAATCGCAATTACACGAATTAAGAGTCTAGGTTCCTTTGTTTTGTTGGACTTAATTTAGTGATAGGGCCTGTTTCAGTTTTTACGATTGGGCTGTGTCTAAATCTTGTTGGGCCAAGATTTTCATACACTTGCAGTTAGGCTGCCAGTTTGTTCCATGAAGTCCGTTTTGCTGTGGAACCGAAAAGGAGCAATCAACGTGATTATAAGAAGGATAATTAAGATATAGTGCATGATTATATTTATGATGATAAAGTGATAACAACGATATACGTATAACTAAAACTTAGGACAATAATAATGAATATAGAGGTTACCATAATCCAATGGTGATGATTGAAGGAAGACGATGAACAATTAGGATAATGATTTTGATGATAATTCAGTCGATTAAATTGAAGAAGAAAAGGAATCAGATTGATACGGTTTACCTATAACCAGAATGGGACTAAAATTAGATAGAACGAATTGGTGAAATGGTTAAGAGTGTTTAGTGTTTTCGAGAGGTCTTAGGTTCGAGCCGTGTCGTGGGCAATTATTTTTGGAAAAGCTTTAAAAGAGGGTATACACTTTTAATTTTTTTTCTATTTCATTATTAATAGTATTATTATTATTATTACATTAATATAAATATTATACTCATTGTTATTACTATCATTATAATGAGCATTAGGATTATTATTACTATAATTATTATTAATATTATCATTAGTATTGTCTTTAGAATTATCATTTTTTTTTAATTATTATTACTAACAAAAGTATTTTTATTAAAATTATCATTTTCATTATCATTATCATTATAAGTATTATTATTTTTATTATCATTACTAACATTATTATTATTATTATTATTGTTATCACTTTTATTATTATTATTATTATTATTATTATTATTATTATTATTATTATTATTATTATTATTATTATTATTATTATTATTATTTTCATTATAAACATGTAACATTTTTTATTATTCATATTATCATTATTATTAAAAGTATTATCATTTTTATTATTATCATTACTATTATTATTTTTAGTATTATTATAAATATTATTTTAACAAACAAATATTATTTATATAAAAATACATTACAAGACAACTAATATTACATACTAATAAGTTTTTAACTAATATATTACCATTTATACTGATAAAACTTTAATTAAATTATGTATCATATATATTTTTTATAAGTATAATTATATTTAAAGATACTAACTTTATTAAATTATAAAATATAAGTAAACTTAGTTGATTAAATGAGATATGTGTTAATATATATGCAACTGATATAGGTTCGTGAATTCGAGGCCAACCCTGCGCTTGTTCAATGTCGTCATATGTATTTTTACTACAAAATACAGTATTGTGAGTTTCATTTGCTCCCCTTTTACTCTTTACATTTTTGGGGCTGAGAATACATGCAAATGTTATATTAACTGTTTTACAATAATTATATGCGTGAGTTTCATTTGCCTTTTTACCCTTTATATTTTTGGGACTGAGAAGACATGCGCTTTTATAAATGTTTGACGAAATAGACACAAGTAATTGAAACCACATTCTATGGTTGAATTATCGAAATCGAATATGCCCCTATTTAGTCTGGTAATCTAAGAATTAGGGAACAGACACCCTAATTGACGTGAACTCTAAAGATAGATCTATCGGGCCCAACAAGCCCCATCCAAAGTATCGGATGCTTTAGTACTTCGAAATTTAAATCATGTCCGATGGAGGATCCCGAAATGATGGGGATATTCTTATATGTATATTGTGAATGTCGGTTACCAGGTGTTCAATCCATATGAATGATATTTTTGTCTCTATGCATGGGACGTATGATTATGAGAAATGGAAGTATGAAATCTTGTGGTCTATTAAAATTATGAAATGATTCTTTATGATAAACTAATGAACTCACCAACCTTTTGGTTGACACTTTAAAGCATGTTTATTCTCAGGTACGAAAGAAATCTTCCGCTGTGCATTTGCTCATATTAGAGATATTACTTGGAGTCATTCATGACATATTTCAAAAGATGTTGCATTCGAGTCGTTGAGTTCATCAAGATTATTATTAAGTCAATTATATTTGGATATATTAAGAAATGCTTTACATGCCTGTCAACTGTCGATGTAACGAAAGTTTGTCTTTTAAAAACGAATGCAATGTTTGTAAAATTTATCATATAGAGGTCAATTACCTCACGATGTAATTAACTGTTGTGAATCGTTTGTAATCGATATGGACTTCGTCCGGATGGATTATGACGGGTCTCTACAGTATATCATAGAAGAACACACGAGTTGCGTTTAGAGGGTTATGCAGGAGACTTGGTAGAAGTAATTACCGTAGACTCTAGCCCGATCAGCTAGAATTCGTATGCCCGTATAAGCTGCCGATCCTCGTATTGGCTTGATTGTATGCTAGTTGATTGTTAGCATGTTTGTGATGTTGATTGCATGTTTGGTGCTTAAGGTATGACTGATAGATAGATTCTATTCACTTAGCCAAGTTCTAATCCCTTACATTTCACCCTAGTAGGTTTAGGTACTACTGTTAGGGCTGGGTACAGTTTCTGACGACATGTTTGACGTGTGAACTCTGATTTGGACTTTTTTTAACCAGTATTTTGTAATAAGTAACACCGTTTTCATCTAACGGAATGGTATTGCACGCACACAGGAATAAAATACATAATACGTAATCATACTAAAATCACAATCATAGCTGCTAAGGTGTTCTTGATAGAATTAGACACACGTGTAGCATAACGGCTAGGTAACAACACTTAGAAAAAATTACAACTGCCATACACCATCGGTCGACCGTCAGAGACAATCGGTCGACTGGCAATACACAATCGGTCGAGTGTTAAGTCAAAAGGTCGGTAGTCACTAACAGACACCATCGGTCGATTGTTAACTTAGTCGGTCGAGGGTCTAGTCTGTCGATCGAATGTTAGAAGACAATCAGCCGACTGTGTTCATCTGCAGTAGAAGATGAACAAAGCTATGAGTTTCCAGCTAAAATCACCAATTCTTGATCTAGAGCTTGTTTTTTTACCTCAAAACTAACCATAACTTGACCATAACATAGTTTAGACTATAAACCCACAACTTTAACATCAAAACAACCTCAAAATCAAAGGTTTTGACCCAAAATTACACGTTTAAAAAACTAACACAAAAACTCAATTTTTACAAAGATTCAAGCACACAAACTACTTATTCTTATCTTAATAGAATCAGTAGATGATAAGGAACAAAATGATGTAACTGATTTGAGCTCAAGAACAAGATTTAGAAATTAGGTCTTGGTAGGTGAAGAAGAAGAAGTATGGTGTGTTCGATGAAATTCCTAGAAAATGAAAGAAATAAAAGTTGCAAGACAATTAAGTGGGGTTAAAACCAATACCACACATCACATGGGTATTTATCAATTATCTGATATCTTTCGTACATCATTAGACGACTCAAATAAACAAACCTGTTCTGTGACCCTTGTCACAAGCTGGTCTTAACCTAACAATCAGTTAATCATAATTATATAAATAAAATAAAAGCATATTAAATTCACTAAACAAATCTTAAGGGCAAAAATGTAATCTACAACTAGGCCCGATCCGAGGGTGTTACAGATGCGGCGAGAGGAGCTCACCTCTGTAAATTCACACTGTCGACCGGCGTCGAGAAATAAAAGTGACCGTACGTCGCGCATCACTTACCAAAGTTTCGAGTTCCCCGTTGCCGACATACCCGATTAATCTGTCCCTAAACTGCCTATGTACTAAAGGTATTTTTCACTTTTCGGGGTGCATAACATAAACATGTTCTTCGAAAACAACCACTAAAAATACGTGTCTTACAATATATTCACGCCATGAAAATTTCATGTGTCGAAAAAAGGCTTTGCTACTGAGGGGTATAATGTATCGGAATCGCCTCTTATCAAGTCTATCACGGAGAAAATATCATCATCGGTAATCTCCTCTTTCGGTTCCTTCTTTCTTCGTCTAACAATCTATTTTTTGGCCTCGAGATTGACAACAACCACGGGCAACTCAATAACATGCTCCGAAACCATGAGCAACTCAATAACCTGCTTTTGAACCATGAATGGCGCAACCACGGTCTCACCACCCTACACACACACACACACACACACACACACACACATATATATTCTCTATTTAGCAACATACACAAACAAAAATGTACCATGCATGTTGCAGAGTGCGTGGTATATGGTTCATGTTGCGTACACACTAGCATTTAACTATGAGGGTATCGATCCAAAAAACAGTTTTTCTTAGTTTTTGTTCAGTTAAATAAGAAATATAAGTCTTAAAAACATGAACAACAACTAAAAAAATACCTACAATACATCTATATTACATGCACGCATACAATTTCTCCAAAAACACCAAATACATATACGCATAACAAGTGTTCGATGAAATGTCTACAACAAATAATGAATCAAAAACTTAGTAAAGTGATTTTACCTTATTGTTCGCCTTTGTAGAAGATGTGAAATTGTCCAATATCTCGAACAACAACTTTTATACTTCGAATTTCACGGATTTTCGATTAAAAAAGCGAAAGAGATATTTTCGTACGTGTGTTTTAAAGGGGTAAACGAGTATAATCCCGGTTGTAGGTTGAATTTTAACTACGATCAAGTGAGTAACAAGCAAAAAAAGACGAATCGATTGCATTCACGAAAATTGCCGTTTGATGCGTGTTTTGAGGTTTTTGGTGCGTGTGAGTTTTAAAACTGCATTGGGCGCCTTAGTGCGTGTTTTTGGTTGGCTAGTGCGTGAGGCGTTACCACTTGCTTGTCTTGCTTAGATGTTCGGTGACCATGCACTACGCACGAAGTTACACACACCGTGCGAGGTGCGTTATGCGTAGTCAAGGGGCATTATTGCAATTTCGAAAATTCATGGGCGTATTGTTAAATGTTTTCGGATCTGGGGACATTTTGACCAATTTTTCTTTTTAAAATTGTATATAACGTTTTACCTTACATGAGAAACTTATAATTTTGCCCCTACGTAACATGCAACAAGCAAGACACAAGGACCGACTTGTGCCTTACATGTTGCCGAGTAGCAGAGAAAATGCATGAGTTCAAATCATCAAGTTTGGTAAAAAGCAAGACTTTAGCCAGTCTTGCGTGTCGTGTCTTGTACGAGTTCAAACTATCGAGTTGGGTAAAACGCAAGATGTAAGTCAGTCTTGCACAAAATAAATAAAAAAATAAAAAAACGTTAGTTTGAAATACAAGGTAAGTCATTATTTTTTTAGAACGACAATTTTGGCATCGAATCTTCTCATTTGCCACCCACGCACCCGTTACGAAGAAAGTCCTCACATCCATCGCGCAATGGAAGATTATAGGGACTTTCTAGACCACGCAATTCGTGATTTCCTTGCTAAAGTTTACGGTGTCGAGAAAGTTACAGTTATTCTTGTATCAGTAGTAATATACTTGGTAGTAACAGATTGAGTAGTGCTAGTAGTGGTTTTCTAGATTATAATTCACCACAAATGTACGAAGTTCAATTACATCACCATAATTGTCCGCCATCAACTTATCAACCACAACAACCCAAAAACACATCATTTAACCATGACGGAAAACATAGAACATATGCTGTTTTTTAGAATGTTTTCACATGGCATAAAATTCGTGATCTATTAAATCTTGTAAATAATAAAACACATGTACACGTTTTGAATTACCACACAAGCAAGTGACATTATACATAATGATTAGCAAATAACGAAACAAGAAACGGCTTATCAAATTTTACCATTTTCACATTCTATAGATTTAGTTTTATGAATAATAATAATAATAATAATAATAATAATAATAATAATAATAATAATAATAATAATAATAATAGCTGGAAGGTGCCCTATGGAATTAGGAGAGTATATTGCTAGTGCTCCCCTCACACCGCTTGTCAAGCCCGGCGGTGGTCTTCGTCCTATAGCTGTGGGTACTGTTTGGCGACGTCTTGTTTCGAAGGTTGGCGCTGCTATGGTTGGCCAGTCTTTGGGAAGTTACTTCGATGGTCTTCAGTTTGGTGTTGGTGTTTCTTCAGGTGGTGAGGCTATTCTTCATGCTGTGAATCGGCTGATTGAGGATCGTGGCTCTGATGTTGGCCTCTCTATGTTATTAGTTGATTTTCAAAATGCCTTCAATCTAGTTGATCGTACGGTCATGTTACGTGAAGTTCGCCGCCTTTGTCCGAGCCTTTCTCGGTGGGTTGAATTTTGCTACTCTAATCCAGCCAGATTGTATTATGGGAACCACACATTATGGTCTTCTCAGGGGGTGCAACATGGTGATCCCCTTGGTCCGCTGCTTTTTGCTTTGGTCCTACAACCCTTGGTTTCTAAAATCAGAGATAATTTTGAGGTTTGTCTTCAGGCGTGGTATTTGGATGATGGTACTATTATTGGGGACACTTTGGTGGTGGGGAAGGTTTTGCATTTGATTATGGAGGATGGGCCTCGTTTTGGGCTGCATCTCAACGTTGAAAAAACAGAAATTTTCTGGCCTACGGAGGACCCTCGCAGCAGGCAAGTAGGTGTCTTTCCTCCTAATATTGCTCGGCCTTTAAATGGTGTTAAGTTGCTTGGGGCCCCCGCAAGTTCCGATCCTGGTTTTAGTAGTGAACTGGTGATGCAAAGGGTGACCAAGTCCATTGCGCTTATGGATAAGGTTGCTAAGCTTGATGATCCTCAGTGTGAGTTGTTGTTGCTTAGGGCATGTACGGGAGTTTCTAAACTCTACTTTTCCTTGCGTACTTGTCCTCGTAGTATATTTGAGGCGGCTCAACGCGCTTTCGATGGAGCCCTTCGATCTTCCTTGGAGCGTATTGTTACTGCTTCAGGGCCTGGGTTTGGTGATTGGCAGTGGCGGCTTGCCACCTTGCCATTTTCATTTGGAGGGCTTGGTGTTTATTCTGCGGGAGATGTTCGTCATTATGCTTTTCTGGCTTCTCGATTACAGTCTGCTGGATTGCAGACCAAGCTACTTCGTCATGCGAGTATTGTTGGTCTTGGTCGTGCTTTTGAAGATGCATTGGGTCTGTTTAATAAAACAGTTGGGTTTGATATTTTAGGTAATCCGAGTGAGGTCGCTGCCCCAATACTCATGAAGCAATTGGCAGATGTTTATTTCACAAAGGTTACCGCTTCTGCAGAATCCACTTTTTCGTTATCTCCCCGACAATCGGCCTTATGGAAATCGCAGCAGGGTGATCACACCACTGCTTGGCTAAGGGCAGTCCCTATTTTGGGGTTGGGTCAGACGATGAACGCAAAGACTTACCGATGTGTGTTGTGCTACCGGTTGGGTGTTCCATTGTTCTCTATCTCGACGGCATGCTCTGCCTGTTCAAGGGTTTTTACTGGGGATATTTTCGGGGATCACGCGGTGTCTTGTGCTGGTATGGTGGGTATTAAGCATCGACATAATGTTGTTCGGGATTCCCTTGTTGATGTTTGTTATCGATCTGGGATTTCAGCGAGAAAGGAGGTTGACATTGGGTTGTCTGGAGGGAACGACAGGGCCCTCAGACCTGCAGATGTGTTACTTTATTCCTGGGATTGTGGTCGCGATGTTTGTGTTGACTTGACAGGGTCTTCTCCTTTGACACAGTCTGGGCTTTCTGACTTTGTCCCTGGACGTGCTGTGGTTGATGCGGCTCGTCGGAAGCGGGTCAAGTACGAATTTAGCTGTCAGACGATTGGTTATGGTTTCATTCCTTTCTCATTTTCTTCCCTTGGGGAATTAGAAAAGGATGCTGTTTCTTTACTAAAGCGGGTTCAGAAGAGTTCGATGGCGCAAGATATTGGTGCCGGTGCTGCTGCTCATATTTTTACTAGGATAGGTTTTGCTATTGCTAGAGGTGTGGGGGCCCAGATTGTCTCTAGGCTCCCCACTAATTTTTTGTAAGTTTTAATACTTTTAAGTTTATTATTATTATTATTATTATTATAATAATAATAATAATAATAATAATAATAATAATAATAATAATATATAAAATATAATTGGCCTAACAAAAGTTGGGTGTAGAATGATAAATATACAAGTGATGGTTAAACAGATGAAAGGTACTTTAGAAGACAACCCATTATAAACTTTGCCTAATATTTCTCTATTTTAGTTAGACATCGATCATCATAATAAAGACCATTTGCTCTTTTCCTTTCTCCAACTTCACCTAACCTAAATGTAACACATATCCAAATGTTTTATCTATTTTATATTTATGTACTATACTAATATGCTACATATATATCGTGTATGTGTGTACATTTGATCACACAACATCATGAATACACACACACATACAT